>NC_080175.1:43770787-43965096 GCF_950295315.1 Erinaceus europaeus | reverse complement strand
GCAAGAGCTCTGTGGATTCCAGGGGGAGATGAGGCCCCATCCATTTCTCCAGGAGTGTAAATAAAGACATCAGACAGCAGCTCTTCATCTGCTTTCGCCCCCAGTCACTCAGCAGGAACATGGGGCTAGGCAGACCTGGAGGGGGCAGGCTGGGGTGCCCTCAGTGCTGTGTACCCAGAGATTCACCTGGCCTGTTCTGAGAGCTGTGGGGCTGGGTGCCCTGCTACCTGGCCAGTGGTCTCCTTTCCGGGTTTCAGGCTGCCTCTCTCTCCTGCAGTACAGGTGTTCTTGGTCTCCATCTGCATGTCACCCCTGACCTCTGCTTCCTGGTCTCTGGCCTTGGCTCTAGGACTTGAGCTATATGCACCTGTTGTGCTTCTGTCACCCCAAGTCCAAGGTGGTGTCTGTTCAGCATTGGCTAAACATCCCTTTCCCTGGCTCTGCATTGCCCTGATACCCTTGCGTGTCTGTGCTCCCAGTCTGTGAAGGGCCCCTCTGGGCAATGGCCTCTTTCGGCCCTCCAGCTGCAGCCCTGTGTTATCCCCATTGCTATCAGTGGTGCCACCCGAGAGAGCCAGTGACAGAAGGACCCAGACAGGGGAACCAGAGTGGGAGGGAGATGGCCGCAGGGTGCTGAGCTCTGGGCCACATTGGCTGTGGGAGGGTGACCATGTAGGCTGTTGCCCAGAGGCTGCTGGAGATAAGGGCTAGGGCACAGGTCTTTGGCACTGTGGGCTGAAGGCTTTGCAGATGGAACACTAGTGCGGTCTTCAGGCCCAGGTTTCCAGGAGGCAGTTGGGAGTATCCCTGTCGTGGCCACATCTGGGAGGGATGAGCCGCTTAAAAGTACCCTAGCCCCCATGACTGCATGTCACTCCTGTGCACTCTGCACAGCTCAGTCTTCTATTGTCAGGGACGCGGGGTCTGGTAGCTGTTCTCTTCCTCCTCCCCTCCTCCTCCTTCTCCTGTATCCTTCCTCTCTCTCTCTCTCTCTCTCTCTCTCTCCCTTTTCTACCAGAGCACTGCTCAGCTCTGGCTTATGGTGGGGATGGCATTAATAGTCAGTCCTTCCATGGGTCCTCTGAGCTCCAGCCTCTAATGTGAAGCCTGGCCTTGTCTCTGCTGCTTAGCCCGCACTCTTCCAGCTCCCACACCAGCATCTGCTCAGTCTCTGGTCTTGTCCTGCCTCTCTGCCACCTGGAGGGGTGGGGATGGGGGTCCTCCGTGGGCTCCAGGCCTGTGTGGCTCAGGTGAGGATGGTGGACCAGGATCTAATGAGCCCTGGGAAGGGCTGCTGGCCACTATCCTTGTGCTGCTTCATTCCCAGCATGTTCACATCTCTCGGCACTGCACAGCCTCTTGGGACAGTGCTGGGCCCGAGTCCCTGCTGCTCCTGGCCAGCGAGTTGCTGTGTGGCCTGGGAAGCCAGGGCATTGTAGCCACTGTGTGGTGTTGCTAGGGTCTGGGCATGGTTGCCATCTGGTGCAAAAAGGGGCCTTCATGCAGGGAGCATCACCAGCTTCTAGAAGGACCTTCAGGTGCTGGGGAGTGGCCCCCCCAGGCTGGGGTGGAGCTGCTTTCCTTGGCCTTGCCTTCAGGGAGTCTCAGACCTGCACCTCCAGCTGGGCAGCAGGGCGGACTTGCTCCCCAGCAGCTGACTGACTGTGATTCATTCCCGGAGAACATGCCCCAGGGAGGGAAGCTGCTTTGCACACCATGGAAAAGCCAGCCTGGGTGGGTAGCAGTCGCAAGGTGGGGTGCCCGGGAATGATTACTAAGAAACCTGTTTTGTTTATGCTGTGTGCTGGGCTGGTTTCTAGAACAACAGGAGCAGCCCTGCCGGTCGCCTCTCCGCGTGCTGTTTGCTCTGATGTCTAACAGCTCGTGTTTTCAGGCATCTGTTTTCAGTAGGGCCCTTCCGATGACTTCTGCTGGATGTGTTCATGAAAAGTGGGGTGCCTTTCGGCTTCTGAGCCCTCAAGACCATCAGATCATCAGGAGGGAGCATGGTCTCCCTTTTGCCCTCCTAAGTCTGCCTGCTTAGGCCTAGCCAGTAACCACTGTGATTCTTTTTTATTTTTTTGCTTTTTTATTCTTTTTTATTTTTACAGTTTTTAAAAAATTATCTTTACTTATTGGATATAGATAGCCAGAAATTGAGAGGGTAGGGGGAAATAGGGAGAAAGACAGAGAGACAACTACAGCACTGCTTTACCACTTGGAAAGCTTTCTCCCTGCAAGTGGGGACTGGGGGCTTGAATCTGGTTTCCTTCAGATTGTAATATGTACGCTCAACCAGGTGCATCACCACCCAACCCCTCACTGTGATTCTTCAGTACTTAGTTTGTACTCATCCAAGGAGGAGCTGTGGTGCTCCAGAGTCTGGATGACGGTTAGTGGTCAGCATTGGACTGGCCTTATGTGTGGGTTAGTGGGCATACAAGGACAGGGCCCCAGTGGCCAGGAAGGGCCTCCATGTCTGCCCACCTCTCAGGACCTCAAGACGAGGTCTCTCCATGTCTATCCACCTCTCAGGACAGGGTCCTTCCATGTCTGCCCACCTCCGGTTCTCAGAAGGATGAAATCCCTGCCCTGGGACTTATCATCACTTCTGTTCTATTTTCTTATTTAGACATTGTAAGGAGTGTGGCAAATAATGGACATTTTTTTTAAAAAATATTTTTTAAAATTTTATTTATTTTATTTATTCCCTTTTGTTGCCGTCGTTTTTTTTTTTTTTATTGTTGTAGTTATTATTGATGTCGTCGTTGTTGGATAGGACAGAGAGAAATGGAGAGAGGAGGGGAAGACAGAGAGGAGGAGAGAAAGATAGACACCTGCAGACCTGCTTCATCGCCTGTGAAGTGACTCCCCTGCAGGTGGGGAGCCAGGGTTCGAACCGGAATCCTTATGCCAGTCCTTGTGCTTTGCGCCACCTGCGCTTAACCTGCTGCGCTACAGCCCGACTCCCAATAATGGACATTTTTATGAGACAGTAGCTCTTGCCTTTCACATTATTTAACAAGTTTTTTTTTAATTTATTTTATTTATTTATTCCCTTTTGTTGCCCTTGTTGTTTTATTGTTGTAGTTACTATTGTTGTTGTTGTTGTTGGATAGGACAGAGAGAAATGGAGAGAGGAGGGGAAGACAGAGAGGAGGAGAGAAAGATAGACACCTGCAGACCTGCTTCACCTGTGAAGCGACTCCCCTGCAGGGGGAGCCGGGGTTCGAACCGGGATCCTTATGCCGGTCCTTGTGCTTTGCGCCACCTGCGCTTACCCTGCTGTGCTACAGCCCGACTCCCGCCTTTCACTTTCATTACTTATTAATGAAAGAGAGGGAGAGAACATGTGAGGCTGGGAATCGAACCCAGGACCTCATGTGGATAGTCCAAGACCTTCCTTAATTCACTGTGTCACCTCTTGGACTGCATTCTTCTCCTTGTCCTCCCTGTCCTCCTCCCCCTCCTCCTCTATGTGCGGGGACATCACAGCACTGGAACTACTCTTGATACTGTGGAGCCAGGACTTGAAACTGGCTGCACACTTGGTGAGACACATTCCCTACCTGGTGAGCTCTCTCTACATCTTCTTGTTCATTTGCTTTCCCCTGGGTGCTCACTGCCATCATCTCTCTCTCCGCACTTGTCTGTCCTCCTTCCCCCTCACACCCCATGCAGGTCTGGCCACAGCAGCCTGCTTGTGACCTGTGCACCGTTCCCTCCTTGTGGGGGCAGGGCCAGGCCGGGCGGGTGGGCAGCATGTCCAAGAAAACTCGAGGTCCTCACTTGCCTGTTCCATTGTCTCCTCCAACCCTGCAGCTTAGGACTGCATGTCCCTGTGGATCCTGTGGGTTCACCTGACTTGGTCAGGGGCAGGGTTGGCACTCTGCCCCTTGATACCTTGGCTGAGAAGTGCACCTTGAGACAGCCTGGATCCATGGGCTCTGCTGGGCCTGCCCCTCTGGTGCCAGCTGGACTCCTGGGGGGTGAGTCCCAGGCTCAGTGTTTGAATATCCCATGGTCGCAAGCCTCTACAGAGGGTGCCTGGGCATGGCCGTGGGTGCCAGCACATCCAGGATTCTGGGCCAGTGTTGTGGGTGCTGGCTTGGGGAGGGCAGCAGAGATCTCGGGCATTTGGTCAGTGTGGATGTCTCCTGAGACTGCCAAGTGGGAGGTAACCACCTATTATTTACCCACCCTGGGTATTGGAGCTCTCTTCCCAAAGCCGGTGGCATTGTGTTATCACCAGTGAGTCTTTTGATGTTCCTAGGAGATGCAATGAATTGCCTGGTTAAGCTGTAAATGTTGGGGCGGATAGGTAGCACACCTGGTAGAGCATATGTGTTAACACTACTCAAGGACACAAGTTCAAGTCCCCTGGATCCCACCTGCAGGAGGCAAAGTATCACAATTGGTGACAGAGTACTGCAGATGTCTCTCTTTCTCTTTCCCTCTCTATCTCCTTCGCTCTTTATTTCTGTCTGTGTCCAATAAATAAATAAGTAATGTAGAAAATATGGCTTTTGCATCATCTTCATAGATTTTCTTTTCTTTTTTAGGCACAGATATTTAAGCATGGAAAACGTGAAGACTGTTTACCCTATGGTAAGTTTATTTGTGGAAGGTTTTGTGACCTGAATCTGCTCGTTCATGACCAAGCATGGCTGCCTCACATTCTAGCCATTGGTGCAGAGATCTGGAACTTGCTGTGCTTGGACAGTCTTGGTCTTTGATTTCCTGTATGTTCTCTGTGTGCATACACATCTTCATTATCTCTTGGGATGGCTTTCTGACACCCTGGATGCTGGCTCAGATCCTGGAGACTGTAGAGTCATAGACATACCTCCAGGCCTCCAACTCCAGCCTCCCGGGACTCCTGTCCCAGCTCTGTCCTTCTGTGGCCACAACTGCATCTTCTGCCCTTTTGCCTCATTCACTTGACTCATTCACTTCATATGACTCAAACCTTAAGAAAATATTTAATAAGTGCTACGATTTTTCACTGCAGAGAAAAAGAGGGTTATTATCTGAGCTAAGAGAAACTTCTTAGAATTCTATATTCTAAAAGATGTATGAATTTGATTTGAGTGGTCCGGGAGGTGGAGTGATAAAGCTTTGGACTCTCAAACATGAGGTCCTGAGTTTGATCCCCGGCAGCACATGTGCCAGAATGATGTCTGGTTCTTTCTCTCTCTTCCTGTCTTTCTCATAAATGAATCTTAAAAAAAATTTTTTTTGACTTGAATGTCAGAGTTAAATAAGGATGTCCTCTCCTTCCTTCCCTCCCTCCTTCCCTTTCTTCTTCCTCCTCTTTTTTTGCCTTCAGGATTATTGCACTATGAATCCTCCTAGCGGCCATTTTTTCCCCATTGTTGCTGCTGTTGTTGCTGGATAGGACAGAGAGAAATGGAGAGAGGAAGGGGAGAAAGTAAGGGGGAGAGAAAGATAGATATCTGCAGATCTGCTTCACTGCTTGTGAAGTGACACCCTTGTAGATGGGGAGCTGGAGCCTCGAACCAGGGTCCTTGTGTTTCTCATTATGTTTGCTTAACCCGCTGTGGTACAGCAAGGCCCCCACCTTCCTTCTCTTTGCAGTTTCAGGACCTTACAGATACATAATACGAACATTAAGCAGCCTTCCCTGAACCTTTTTTTTTTTTTTTTTTTTTTGAGAGAGAATAGACAGCATAGCACCACAGCACCATTGATAGTTTCCTTGGCACCATTCCTGGTGCTCTCGTGTAATTTCTGGTCTTGAAGCCATGGCCACCTTGCATGTGTACGCTCTACTAGGTGAGTTATTTCCAGGGCCCTAGAAACTTCTTTTACTTTTCAAAGATTTTGCTATGGGAAATTTCAGAGACATTTAAAGGGCCAGAGAATTTTCTACAGAACCCCCCCCCCCCCCCCCGTGTTTCTTCCCAGGCTCTGATTCATGCCCACTTGTGTTTCATTTCCACCCCACTGCCCAGACACACCGTCCTGTTCTATCATCTATATCTGCTTCATAGGTCTATAAAAACATGGCACTGGTCTGAGAGAGTGAACAGCAGTGATCAGCCTCATGTGCTTTGTCCCCATGGACTCATCCCCAGGTCTGTCACTGTGTGCTTATTTGGATCTTTCAGGAGCTTATTCTGAGTCTCTGACAGCTATTCTTCAGACCCTCTGTTCCCTCTCATATGAAATGCTGCCCTGTTGATTGTGCCTGCCTCAGTTTCCCCTAGACACCCCTCTTGTTTTCCTGAAGGTCCTGTCAGTGTAGGGTCAATGAGGCCATTTCCCTGCTTATAGGTGCCCCTCTCTGTTGGGCTCAGCCCGACCCTCTATGGTTGTTGTCATTACTGCATTGACCAAGTGATATTCGTGTGTCATCTCCCCTTCCTCCCGTTCCCCTGCCCCCCGGAAACAACACATTGTACACAGCCCCTGACTTCACTGGCAGGGTTGCTTATAATGCACAGCTCTGAGTAGCATGGCTCCATCTTTTGTCTACCACCCCCGGATGTGAGAAGGCCGAGTAGGTTTCTCTCAGCCTGCACTTGGCATCTGACGGGAGATGATGGAGCAGAGCTCAAGGGGTTTGGTATATGTTGAAGCCGTCACACTGCACCAGGAGCCCCGTGGGATTGCCTGTGATTTGGTGCTGCTGGTGCTCGGCATGGCCAGTGCCGTGGGAGTTCTCAGGTTGCCCTCCTGAGTGACTTTGCTGTTGTTGCAGCTGTCACGGTGCTCCAGGGCCTGGACGGCTGCAGGCTCCCCAACAGTAACCAGACGCTCCTCCGGAAACTGGGGGTGAAGCTCATGCAGCGGTTGGGCCTGACCTTCCTGAAACCCAGGGTGGCTCAGTGGAGGTAGGTGGACCTGGCTGTCGGCCTTGTTGGGGATTTCATATGGGGGCTGTCTGTTGGTGGAGTGTCCTGGTTAGAGTGTTGACAGGGTGGTGGTGGGGCCTGAGGGCTGGCAGCCATATTGGAGGAGATTGCTGCTGGGCTGTATCCTGCCTTCACTTCTTTGTTGGTCTTAGGAGTGTTTCTGATTTTGTAAGGCAGAGCTTTTCTCTTGGCATGTCCCCACTGGCAGCTCCCAGTCGGGATGGTTGGAGCTGTAAGGGTGACTCGAGCTGGTCCCACATGCCATTTCTGAGCCTACTGACAGGATGGTTGGGGGAGAGCTCCCACCGCTGGTAACGGGGCTAAGTTATCTTTGTCCTTTGATGAAAGTTCTCCTTCAAATTCCCAATGTTTTTTTGTCAGTGGGTTGCTTTTGATGTGCAAGCAGACTTAAAACTTTTTTGTTTGTGTATTGCCAGGAAATGGAGTTAGGGCTTTGCATGTGTATAATACCACTGAGTTTTCCCTAGGCCCAATTTTTATTTATTTATTAGAAAGGGTGGGCAGGGCAGACTCCAGAGTGCTATTCCACAATCCCTGGTGCTCCCTGGTGGTGCTTGGGGTTGAGCACAGGGCCTCACCCATGTGAAGGTGTGTGCTCTACTTGCTGAGTCATCTCCTGGGACCAGAGACAAGATTTTCTAATTTGTCTGTGGTACATTTTTTTTTAATTCCAATTTTATTTCAGGAACTAGTGGCCACTCATTAATTGGGAAGGGATGAGTTAAGTTCAACTCATAAAAAAATTTTTCTTTTTGAAAATTCCAAAGAAGTGTAAATGTTGCATTTTAGTGAAAGTGTTTAGGCTCTTCTGTCTATAGCTTATTCTGGAAGAAACTGTTTATGGACTCAGTGGTTAGTTCATAAAATGCCATAGGAAACATGTTCTGGACTCATGTTCAGCCAGTTGGGAATGTGTGTGTAGAGACTTATTCACTGTAAGGAGTCAGCTTATATGATCTTGGGTGTGGACAGCTCCTCAGATCTCAGGGTTCCACACCCTGGAGGTGAGGGAACCTGGGCTGTTTGTTCAGGGTGCAGATTGCACCCTGAGGCCCAGAAAGACCTGCTGTTTCAGCTTGAGTCTGCAGGCAGAAGGAGGTCACTCGACCTGGGAGAATGTCAGAGAGAAATTGAGAGGGAAGGGGAGGAGAGGCACCTGCAGACCTGCTTTACCACTTGGCGAGTTGCCCTCTTGCAGGTGGGCATGGGGCACCTTGAATCTGGGTTCTTGAGCATAGTAACATGTACTCTCTACCAAGTGCACCACCACCTGGCCACTTTGCTATATGTTTTCTTTCTCTTATTTTGTCTTCTCTGTTATGTTTTTTGTCTTTAGTTGTCATCCTCTCACTGTTTTTTCTTTCCTTTAAGAAGAATAATCCTGTGTGGGGTTAGATAGCATAATGATTATGCAAAGAGACTCTCATGCCTGAGGCTCCAAAGTAGGTTCAATCCCCCACTCCACCATAAGCCAGAGCTGAACACTACTCTGGTAAATAAATAAATTACTTAAATTAAAAAGAAGAAGAAGAAGAAGAGGAAGAGGGAGAGGAAGAAGAAGAAGAATCCTGCCAAGCTCTGATACAGATTCCACGTAGATTTTCCTCAACACCAGCTAGTGTTCTGCAGTTCAGCTTGTTCTGACACCATTCACACCAAGGACCAAGGTTGAGGCTCCATCCCCTCACATATCGCCAACTCCAGTTACCAGGCTGGATAGAAACTGGGGCTTCTGGGATCCTTCTTTGGGTTTGGTGCTGGAGCTATCACTGCACTCAAGAAGGAGTTCCCTGACTGTCTCATGGGCTTTGTAGAGACTGTTATTCAGGAGCTGCTGGTTAGAGGAGAGGGCAAGGCTGGGGAGGGCTCGGAGCCCACGCTCCCTGGGGGATACTCTTCCCTAGGTCTCCACGCCCAACCAGCTTGGGGTCTCTGGGTGCCTTGTGGAGACTTTGCTTTCTTGGAGGGTCTCACAGCACCCGGTTGTTCTGTGTAGCTCTGGTTCGGCTGCTGTGTGGGGAGATGGGGTTGATGGCAGTTTCCTACCTGTATGGCTGAGGCAGCACCGACTTGCTGCTTCTTGCCTGGATGGCTCCCCCTCCAGGCTCTTCAGCGACTCTGGTCTGGGTGACACTTGTCCTGTAGGTACCAGCGGGGGTGCCGTTCCTTGGCCGCCAACCTCCAGCCCTCTACCGTGAACCCACCTACCGTGACCACGCAGGCCGAGAGCCCTGATGATGCTGAGGACTACGATGTCCCTGAGGAGGTGGAGACCGTGATTGGTGTGTGCCCTGGTGGTGGGAGGGCTTGGGCTCTGCTGTGTCTGTCACACAGTCATTTCCCCCACCTCAGCTCTTGAACCCAGTGCTGTCCCAACACACAAGTGCCCTGTCATCACTGCTGCCGAGTTCTCCCTAGCCCCATGTTACTTACTACCCTCTATAGCCAGCCTGCTGTGTCCATCACTGGCCTGCCCTCCTGGGGGAGTGGGTGAGGGCTTCCTTAGCCCTGCTGCCTAGCCCTCCACCTCCATCCTGAGACTCTGGGCCCTGCATCTCACCTGGACTGGGGCTCCACAAACCCCAACTTAGGCTGCACACTCTTACTACCGCCCCCTCCCCCCGCAGCCCCATTCTGTCAAGGCCTGGGGTCTCACCTCCCATCCACTCATCTTCCCCTTCACCCCCTTCTTTCCCCAGCCACCTTTCTTCTCCTGGTGGGGGTCTCTCCTCTGCACCCCCCATAGTATCTAAGGTCATCTAACTCCTGTCACCCTGTCTGAGGGGCAGCACCTTGCCCGATCTGTGCTCTTGCTCATCACTGGGGGGCCCTGGCCTTGGTCATAAAGCCTTTCTGGGCTTCTGTCCTTGGTCAGGGTTTCCATACCCCATCTCTCAGCTTCTCCCGGACCCCTCCCCAGGGAGTTGCCTCTAGAGGGGACATCTTCCTCACCAGACAGAGCTGTCACTGACCTCTGGGCCCACCTCTCTGTGCTCCAGCCTTCCTCATGGGTGCTCCAGGAAAGGTTCTGCTCTTAGAATGGTGACAAAAAGTGGCTCTAAATGATTACTTAGGGTCCCAGAAAAGGGGGTGTTCTGTCCCTGCATTTAGAGCTCAGATCTGAATGCAGTTCCCTCTGGGGAGCCCAGGGAATGCCTCCTGATAGCTGGGTGTCTGAGAAGCTGGGACTGGGGAGAACTCATGGGCCTGCCCCTTTGTGTCCCCACAGAGCAGCTGCTAGTTGGGCTGAAGGACAAAGACACGATTGTGCGGTGGTCTGCAGCCAAAGGGTAGGTGCCTCCCTGGGGCTGGGGGCTGGGGGCTGGGGGGCTGGCTTAGGGACCAGACACCCACAGGTCTGCTGAGTCATAGCCTTCAGGGCTTGCTGAGCAAGGCGCGCCTGCAGAGGCCTCTTATGGACATACATGTGCATGCAGTGGCTGTCTCTGTTCCAGTTTTGAAGACCATTACTGAGGCTGAATTTTGGTGCCTTTGATTTCTTTTTTTCTGGCCTATTTGAGCTTGACACATTTGTGGTTGTTTTTGTGCATTTTAGCTGTTTTCCTTTCCTTGTTCAGCCCTTCACCATAGTCCATTCTGCACACTACCCTCCCCCTTGCCCCCCATACAGGGCGGGGCCCTACACGGAACAGGTGTCCCCCATGACCTCATTTAATTCCTGGGCCTCCAGAGTGCTTGCCATTCATTCCTTGTGCTTTGGGCAAAGTGGCTGCCTTGGAAAGTGGGTCTGTTGGCCACTTGGCATGGAGCCTGTGGAATTGCTGGCCTGGCCCATCCAGAGACATGACTCTGAGTTCAGAGGCTGCCAGTGCTGAAATGAAAGCAGAAGTCCCGAGTGAGTGAGCCTGTAGCTGGGGCTCCTCTGCCTGAGGGTGCAGTCCAGAGCCCCTCCACCTGCATCTTCCCTTCATGTCTCACTTCTATCCCAGCAGTTGCTTCATCCTCTGCCCCTCACACTTACTGCTTTAGACGTGGCCACACTGCAGGGAGCCCTTCCACTCTACCCAGTTCTCTGGAGGGAAAGAGTTTGGGTGCTTCTCTACACCACTGATGGGCTTACTTCTGTTGCAGAATTGGCAGAGTGGCGGGGAGGCTTCCCAAAGAGCTGGCGGACGATGTGGTGGGTTCCGTGCTGGACTGCTTCAGGTATGTAGGGAGTCAGGGCGCACACCTCCCACTGAGTCCTGGTAGGGTTGGAGCCTTGCCATCTGCTGTACAGTTTGTGAGCTCTGGTTATTTCTGGTGTATTTAATCAGCATGGATAGAGTGGGGTGAAGGGGAGCCCATTTTGAGTCTATACACATGGTATTTATCCACAGAGAAGGCCTGTGGTTAGCATAGTAGGAGCCAGGCACTGGCACTGTCCAGAGCTTTCTGGTATGATGGCATGTCTAGGATTGTTCCTGTGATAGGGCTGTTAAGACCTCTGAAAGACAAGATTTTTATTTGATTTCTTTGGGTTTAAACTCAGACGGGCACATATGGTAGTACGTGCCACTCTTGGAGAAGCTTGGTGCTTGGGCACCACCTGTGATGGAGTGTTGAGGTCTGAGAGTGGTGTCCTAGGCCAGAGGGGAGGGACAGAGCCAGCAGGGTTTACTCTCAGGAGTCCCACTTGGCAGCTCTGCGGCCCACTCACTAAGCACGGGGTTCTCTGCCATGCAGATGGGGCAGCCTGCAGTCCCAGGTCTGGAGAGCTGGCTCTGTGGTCTCAGTTCTGTGTTCTCTCAGCTTCCAGGAAACAGATAGCGCCTGGCATGGGGGATGTCTAGCATTGGCTGAACTGGGCAGAAGAGGCCTGCTGCTTCCTTCTCGGCTGGCAGATGGTGAGTGGCCGCATGTGCTTCTAGGCGCAGTATCTGCCATCTCCCCAGGGCATCTCCCAAAGTTGGTGCCCCCGCCCTACCTTCACTGCCTCATGTTCGCCTGTGGGGAGAACCAGTCACACCTCTTTTCTTCGTTGCCTCTGCTTACTTTCTAGTCTTGTAATCTAATTCCTCCATGGGCCCTGCATTCAGGCTTGGAGGCCACACACTGTTGTCAGGTCTCAGATGCTGGTCTCCCCTGGGCCAGCAGCATCCCTTTTCCCCAGCCCTAGTGTGCTTTTGTCCCCTGACAGTGTGTGTTATTGGCTGCTGGGTTCAGCTATGGGACTCACACCCAGCAGCATCTCATGTTATGCAAAGTGCCATCAACGGCCCTGGGACAGGCTCATGCCAGCCTGGGGCTGTGGTGGAGGATTCTGGGCATCTAGTAGGGCAGGCGAGCAGTGCCTGGAGGTCGAGGGACTGTGAGGTCAGGCCAACATGTCCTATCTTTGGGGCAGTGCGCATCAATGTGTGGTTGGTGGGGATTTACCTGTGTGTGACCAGGTCCCTCTGTGGGCAGAGGAATGGACGCACCCCATCCATACATCCAGGAGGGACCCTTTCTCCAGCAGAGTCTGTGGAGACAGGTGCTGCCTGCATTGCTCTCACAGCACCAAGCTCTTGGCGTGTGGTGACCTCGAATGCTTCGCCCCACAGTCTAGTGAGATTTGATTGACATACCATAAAGTTCATAAAGTGTGGCTCACTCAGTGGGTAGTGTATTTACAGAATTCTGCAACCACCAATCACAAACTAGTTCCAGAACAACTTCAGTGCCCCACAGGGAATGCCGGTTCTCAGGAGCAGCCACTGCCGTGCAGCAGCCTAAGTCTCCATCAGTTGACCTTTTTCTGGACAGTCCATGGGAACAGAATCTCCAGCAGTGATCCTGTGCATCTGATTCCTCTCCCTCAGTTTTCTCCTTCCTCTGTGATCCTGTGCGTCTGATTCCTCTCCCTCGGTGTCTTGTGTTTTCTCCTTCCTCTGTGTAGCTGTGCTGTTTGTCACTGGTGCCGCACACCCAGGTGCTGAGCAGCTGTGCTACGAGGCTCCCTTAGCAGTGCAGTGACAGGCCAGAAGGCTTTTGTCTGTCGTCAAGTGCCGACTGCACCAGATCTTATTGCTGTCTGTCTAGTGTGTGCATGTGCCACATTTGCTCACCCATTTGTCATCAGATGTCATCCCACTTTCTGACTTACACATAATGTTACTGTGAACATCTGTGTGCAGGTATTTGTGTATGTTGGGTCATATGCTAACTTTTATTTTATTTTATTTTATTTTATTTTATTTTATTTTATTTTATGAAAGAGAGAAATTGAGAGGGGAGGGAGACAGACAGAAAAAGAGACTTGAGAGACACTTGCAGCCCGGCTTCACCACTCGTGAAGCTTCCCCCCTGCAGGTGGGGACCAGAGACTTGAACTTGGGTCCTTGTATATGGTGATTCAGCCAGGTGTGTCACTGCTCTACCCCATGTACTGACTTTGTATCTTTAACCTTAAGAAGGTTGGTTGGCCAAGCCCTCTTCAGGATCCTTGTAGAGAGTGGTGAAGGGGCTCAGGCAGAGCATGTTCCTTACACGTGTGAGACCCTGAGGCTACATGAGAGAGCAACAGAGATCAAGAAAGCGGGGGGCTCCGAGGGTAGTGAAGTGGTTCTTTGGTCTTTCTCATAAAACAAAAAGTGCTGGGAGATAACTCACACTGTAGGGTGTCTGCCTTGCCTTGCATGGAGTTCTGAATTCAAGCTCTGACACCACGTGGAAACTCAGTGGATATGTATATTTCTCCTTCTGTGTCTCTCCTTCTCTCTAGAATGAAAGAACATAGAAACTTAAGTTGGCCACTCAGTGGTATTATTGTGCTAGCATGAGGCACTGTGTTTCATTCCCTGGCACCACCACACAAACAAATTGGACAGTGGAGGTGACCCATAGGTGGAGCATATGCCTGTGAGAGATCCTGGGTTTTGTCCCTAGGTCTGCATGAAAGCAGCAATGGCTGTACTGTTTTAAATGCCACCACCAGCATCTATTTCTCTGTCCTCTCAACACCTGTATTTTGATTTCAGCTAGCTTGGGGTGGGGGGCGGAGTTCTCATTGTGGCTTTGATCTGGTCTGCATCTCCCCACTGACTCAGGTGTGTTTGTGGACCACTTGCTAGCCATCTCTGTCTGAGTCAGGTCCTCTGCTCATGTCAAACACTGGGCTGTTTGTCTTTTCATTGTCCTAATAAGAGTTCTTGGTGAACTCTAGTTGTGCTCCATCAGATAGATGACTTGCAAATATTTTCTGCTGTTCTGCAGTTGTCCTTTCACACTCTTGATAGTGCCGCTTGCTGCACCATAGGGTTAGGCCTTTCACTCTGCAGCTCTCCAGCCTCCGCTCCTAGTGCTTGTGCTTCTGCTATTGTGCCTAAAGAATTGTCGCCTTTCCCAGGGTCGTAAAGATCTACTTACTTGATTTCATTGGATCTTTATGTCCATCTTAAGGAAGTGACTTACATGCTTGTGAAAAATAGATGTGTGAGTGAGTGTGTTATGTCTTGGATTAAGGTGAAATTGCTCATTGCCACCAGGGTCATCACTGGGGCTTGGGGTTGGCACTACAAATCCACCGTTCTCTGCAGCATTTCTCGCCCCCCCATCTGATAAATCAGAGAGAAATTGAGAGGGGTGGGGAAGATGAGAGAGAGGGGGTCAGCTGGTAGTGCAGCGAATTAAGCACACATGGCGCAAAATGCAAGGACTGGCGTAAGGATCCAGGTTTGAGCCCCCGGCTCCCCACCTGCAGGGAAGTCGCTTCATAAGTGGTGAAGCAGGTCTGCAGGTGTCTTTCTCTCCCCCCTCTGTCTTTCCTTTCTCTCTTGATTTCTCTCTGTCCTATCCAACAACGATGACATCAATAACAACAACAATAATAACCACAACAATGATAAAACAACAAGGACAACAAAAGGGAAAAAAAATAGCCTCCAGGAGCAGTGGACTCACAGTGTAGATATCGAGCCCCAGTGATAACTGTGGAAGCAAAAAACAAAAAAAAAAAGAGAGAGAGAGAGAGAGAGAAAGTCACCTGCAGACCTGCTTCACAACTCATGAAGCACCCCCTTGCAGGTGGGGAGTGGGGGACTCAAACCTGGGTCCTTGTGCATGATAACGTGTGCTCAACCGGGTGCGCCACCGCCTGTCCCCCCCATTCCAGTTTAATATGAAGCAGGCGACCACTTTGTGATCTTTTTTTGTGTGTGTCCCTGAGTGGCTGCTGGTGTACATCCCATCACATCTGAGGTTGGCAGCATCCGCTGATTCCGAGTGGAGGACCTGGGTGTTGGTGTCATAAACGAAAGGTGTTGGTTCTTGCCTAAGAAGAGAGGGATGTGTGGGGTGTAAATTAGCCCATGGGCTTCACCTCAATGACTGACTACCCCTTCCTGGAGGTGCTGTCCTCAGAACCATTCTCTGTAGCACTGCCTATGCCTAGCAGGGAAGCTCAGGAGGGCTCGCGCCTGTCCTGGGTGATAGTCAAAAGGCCTGATGTAGGATTCTCCTCGCTGGGCTTCCCCCTGTTCAGGCTAGATCATGTCAATGGCTGTTTTCAGGCTGACACTCTACTGAATTCCCATCCTGTGATTATACTTTTAGTTGCATAATTTCTAGGTGGTTTCCTGCCATCATTTCTGCTTCTTTATTAAAATTTAATTAAATTAAAAAATTGGGGGAGAGGGGCAGGCAGTGGCATACATGGTTGAGTGCACACACTCAGGTTCGAGCCCTTGGGTGGGAAGCTTCACAAGCAGTGAAGCAAGTACTGCAGGTGTCTTTTTGTCTCTCTCCCTCTCTCCCTTCCTCTCCCCGCTCTCAATTTCTCTGTCTTATCAAACAAAGGTGTAAAAAAAGAAAAAAGACTACTGGGAGCTGTGGATTCCTCGTGCAGGCACTGAGCCTCAGCAATAGCCCTGGTGGGAAAAACCCCCTTTTTTTTTGCTGGGCCTTGGGTCTTGCACGATGAATCCATAGCTCCTAGTAGCTCCCTCTCTGTTTCTGACAGAAGTTGAGAGGAAGAGGGATAGAGAGGAAAAGGAAAAGGACTTCGTCTGTAGTATTGCTGTGGAGCTTCCCCCGTAGGTGGGGACCGAGGACTTGAATGTGGGTCCTTGCACATGGTAGAGTGAGTGATCTGCTGGGTTTCCCATCTAGAGCCTCCAAAAAATGTTTTTTAATGTTGAGCTGAGGATCTGCTCATGCCGAGAGCCACCTTCCCCAGGCCAACTTTCTCATGTATTTTAGAGAGAGAAGAGAGGGAGCAACAGAAGAAAGCTGTTTCAGCACTGCTCCACCCAGGAAGCTTCCCAGGAAGGCAGCTGTGGTGCTCCTGTCTGGCACCAGGGCCCATCTTCCAACCTCGATTTAAGGGTTTCCGACTCCCCCTTCAGAATTTAATTTAGTTCATATGAGAGAATTTCAGATGAGAGAGAATGAGAGAACGAGATGCCAGAGCATCACTCTGATTCATTCAGTGCTGATTGAGCTGGGAGCTTCAGACATGCAAGTCCTGTGTTCTACCAGTTGAGCTATTCCCCCACTGACCCCCAATTTTTTAATATATTTTTTCATATTATCTTATTTATTGGATATAGACAGCCAGAAATTGAGAGGAAGTGGGAGATAGAAAGGGAGAGAGAGTGGTCCAGGAGGTGGTGCAGTGGATAAAGCACTGAATTCTCAACCATGAAGTTCTGAGTTCAATCCCCAGCAGCACATGTACCAGAGGAATGTCTGGTTCTTTGTCTCTCTGTCTATCTTTCTCATGAATAAATAAATAAATAAATTCTTTAAAAAAAGAAAGAGGGAGAGAGACACCTGCAACCCTGCTTCACCACTTGTGAAGTTTTCCTCCTACAGTTGGGAACTAGGGGCTTGAACCCAGGCCCTCGCACATTGTAATGTATGTGCTTAACCAGGTGTACCACCACCCAGCCCTAGTGCCAAAATTTTAAATAAACATTTTGTGAGAGAGGAAACAAGAGAGATAGGCAAAGGCTATAGGAAGCCAGTACTGCTCAGGTATATGCAGTGCTGGGGTTGAAATTGGGGCCTCCACATGCCAACTTCTGCGCTCCCCCACCGAGCCTCCACGTTGGAGGCTCCACGTTGGCTCAGGTGTTGCTCTTGGTCTCTGGGAGCTCCTTGAGCTACACTTCAGACAGAAAGTCTTTATCTTGGACCTCCCAGAGCAGTCTCTCCCAGACTCTTATTACCGTGCAAGGGTTTTTTTTTTTTTTTTTTTTTTTTTTTGTCTCCAGGGTTATTGCTGGGGCCTGTTGCCTGCACTACAAATTCACTGCTCCTGGCAGTCATCATTTTTCCTTTGTTGTTGGATAGGACAAAGAGAAATTGAGAGAGGAGGGGAAGACGGGGAGAGACACCTGCAGACCTGTTTCACCTCTTGTGAAGCAATCCCCCTGCAGGTGAGGAGCTGGGGTTCAAGCTGGGATTCTTGCTCAGGCCTTTGCACTTTGCACTATGTGCACTTAACCTGTGCGCTACCTTTGTTTTTTTTTTGTTGTTGTTGGATTCTGGACACTTTGCGTATGATAACATAACTCTGGAAATAAGGCAGATAATAAATAAGCAGAGCTTATTACTTGGGCGAATGCCATGTTGGGGATTGAACTTTGCTTTGAGGCTCAGTTGATGTACCACTTCCCAGGGTACTCAGTTTTCCTTCCTTCCTTCCTTCCTTCCTTCCTTCCTTCCTTCCTTCCTTCCTCCCTCCCTCCCTCCCTCCCTCCCTCCCTCCCTTCCTTCTTTCCTCCCTTCCTTCCTTCCTTCTTTCTTTCCCTCCAAGGTTATTGCTGGGGCTCAGTGCCTGTACTATGAATCCACTGCTCCTGGAGGATATTTTTTCCCTTTTGTTGCCTTTGTTGTTTATTATTGTTGTTATTGTTCTTGGATAGGACAGAGAGAAATGGAGAGAGGAGGGGAAGACAGAGAGGGAGAGAAAGATAGACACCTGCAGACCTGCTTCACCGCCTGTGAAGCGACTCCCCTGCAGGTGGGGAGCTGGGAGCTTGAACCGGGATCCTTGCGCCAGTCCTTGTGCTTCACTCCATGTAGTTTTTCTTTCTTTATTGTGGCTTTGGAGAATGAACCTAGGGTTTTGTACTTGTATAAAGCCACCATGCCATCTCCCAAGCCCACTTCTGTATTTTGAGAGAAAGAGACACACACCCAAGCATAGTTCTGCTTTCCATGGATCCCTTGTTCCCATGTGGTGTCAGGGATAGAACTCAGGGTATCACACATGGAAGGCAACACACACTCTACCTACTGAGCTGCCTTCTGCCTCCCCATTCAGGTCCTTTATTTGGTGACTTTTTTCAGACTGTTTCTGCAACAACTGTGCCCTTTTCTGTGCTGTGCCTTTGTTATCTCATCAGTGAGCTGGGGACCTGACACAGATCCTTAGATGCTGACATTAGCTTCTTCATCATGTACACCCGCCTGTGTTCTAGAGTTCTGAGGGACCGAGTCTGTCAGTTTTTGTTCACTTACTGGTGTTTTGCTGCCTGGCCCAGTGCACACAGCGGCCTACTCTGCCATGTTCTGTGACATCACTCAAAGCTAGCATTTGAGTGGCGTTCTAGCACTTGGTGCAAGACAGGATGGAAGTTGCCAGGATTTTATTAGGTGTAGTGCTGCAGGGTGGGGGTAGGTGGGCTAAGGAAGATGCTCAGCAGGGCTTGGGTGTCCATGGGCCAAAGTCAGCCAAGCTGAGGGGCCCATCTCCCTAAAAGCCAGCTCCCCTCTTCACTGACATCCACCTCACCATCTCCACACCCACCTCTGACTGCTTTTTTCCTTCCTTTTGTCCACTGCCTGCCTTATTGAGGTTTGATATTTGTGTAGCTCTGAGCTGCCAGACATGTGAGACCTCTGCCTCTCTGCCCATGTGCTCTCCTGGAGCTTGTGTGTCTCTGCCTTGCTCTTTCTCCTCAGGACTGTGGCCTGTAGTTGAGGACAGACAGCTGTGGGCCACTGTCCAGCTGTTCTGAGAGGCTGTTGCCAGTGTTGGCTTTGCTTCTGTGTGATTCAAGGATCCTGTTTTGAAAAAAAAAAAAATCAGCCTTATATAGTTCACTTAAGATAGAGGACAGTGACGTGGACATCAGTGAACAGGGGAACTGGCTTTCAGGATTAGACCTAGGAGTAGAACTGCTGGGCAGAGGGTAATTTTAGGTGGAACTTTTTGAGGACTTAGCACTTTTGCAGGTAAAGATGAGAAACCAATAGCTCTGTAGTTTGGGAGATGGCATAGTCGTTAGGGCACTGGACTCTTAAACATGAGATCGCAAGTGTCATCTCTGGCAGTATAAGTACCAGAGTGATGTCTGGTTCTTTCTCCTATCTTTCTCTTAAATAAATAAATAAAATCTTTTAAAAAGCAATCAATAGCTCTTAAGTCTTACATCTAGCCAGATATGAATTTTAAAAAGTAATCCAGTTGAGAAAAAAAGTCAGCAACATTGTGTGTGTGTTGGGTGGGTGGGTAGCGGTGATGGGGAGGAGCTGGGTACCTGTCTGTCCCTCTACCTTGCTGGTAATCAAACCCAGGGCACCATGAATGTGAGGCTTGTGCTCCATTGCTAAGTCATGCCCCTGGGCCAACTGCATTTTGTGTTGGAAAGATGGAGGACTCCATTGTGTTCCCTCAGCTGTACCCAAAGGGCTGTATGACTTTTGCTTCAGGGGGTTGGGGTTCAAGCTGTTCACACACACAGGCCTTCAGGGAAGGCTGGGGCAGTGCCAGACCTGCCTCCCTGGGCTCTGGGTATGGTGGGGAGTGAGGGACATGGGGGCCTTCACTCTTCCTGCCACTCAAAGTGATGGCCATTACTTGTGTGAGCTGTAAGCAGCACCTCTAGGATTTGAGCCCTGGCTCTGTGTACTGGTGTGGAAAGTGGGGCCAGAACTTATCTTGGGGGTGCGGGTCCTGGAGTGTGGCCATTGCGATCTTCAGTGTTCCTTGCCGGTGACTAGCTGGAGAGCAGGGTTGTCCTGTGTTTGCTCTTTGTCAACACGTATTCGTGACCACAACAAAAGAGCCCGGTGGTGTAGTGCATCTTAGCTCACTGCCTTTCCCTGTGAGTTTTTTTTTCTTTTTCTAGTGCCTGTTTGATCTCCCTGTCATGTCCTTTTAACAAAATATGTTTGAGTAGGACCTCTTGCATGCCTTGTGGGTGTAAGGTGCTGCACTGAAAAAACGATTTTGTTGATATTTCATGGAGCTGGTGCAGAGGTGATTGGGATGATAACGTATTGTTGGAATGCAGTTACTCACAATACTGGCGTTTCCTCGGGCTCTTTTGGTAAGTAGTGCTTAGCTGAGAGTGATATGAGCTTTAGCACTAGACAGAGACAGAGAGAAAGACGCCACAGCACCAAAGCTTCCTCCATTGTGGTGGGGGCTGGGCTTGAACCTGGGTTGTGTACATGGCAAAGCAGTGCACTATCCATGTGAAAGGTTATTTGCTATTTTTATTCTTACATTTCTTTCTTTTTTTTTTAATAATTTATTTCTTTATTGGGGAATTAATGCTTTACATTCAACAGTAAATACAGTAGTTTGTACATGCATAACATTCCCCAGATTCCCATTTAACAATACAACCCCCACTATGTCATTCATCATCTTTCGTGGACCTGTATACTCCAATTCCATTTCAGGTTCGACTTGTGTTTTCTTTTCTAATCTTGTTTTTCAACTTCGGCCTGAGAGTGAGATCATCCCGTATTCATCCTTCTGTTTCTGACTTATTTCACTCAACATGATTTTTTCAAGGTCCATCCAAGATCGGCTGAAAACGGTGAAGTCACCATTTTTTACAGCTGAGTAGTATTCCATTGTGTATATATACCACAACTTGCTCAGCCACTCATCTGTTGTTGGACACCTGGGTTGCTTCCAGGTTTTGGCTATTACAAATTGTGCTGCCAAGAACATATGTGTACACAGATCTTTTTGGATGGATGTGTTGGGTTCCTTAGGATATATCCCCAGGAGGGGAATTGCAGGGTCATATGGTAGGTCCATTTCTAGCCTTCTGAGAGTTCTCCAGACTGTTCTCCACAGAGGTTGGACCAATTGACATTCCCACCAGCAGTGCAGGAGGGTTCCTTTGACCTCACACCCTCTCCAGCATTTGCTGCTGTTACCTTTTCTGATGTATGACATTCTCACAGGAGTGAAGTGATATCTCATTGTTGTTTTGATTTGCATTTCTCTGACAATCAGAGACTTGGAGCATTTTTTCGGATCTGGGAGTGTGATGCCTCCGGTTCTGTTCTTTCTTCTCAAGATTGTTTTGGCAATTCTAGGTCTTTTCTGGTTCCAGATAAACATTTGTAGCATTTGTTCTATTCTCCTAAAAAATGTGCTTGGGATCTTGATGGGGATAGCATTAAATTTGTAGATGGCTCTGGGTAATATATTCATTTTGATGATGTTAATTCTTCCAACCCATGAACATGGAATATCTTTCCACTTCTTTGTGTCTTTTTCACTTTCTTTGAGTAGTGACTCATAATTTTCAGTATACAAGTCTTTCACTTCTTTGGTTAGGTTTACTCCTAGATATTTTATTGTTTTTGTTGCTATAGAAAAAGGAACTGATTTCTGGATTTCAATTTCTTCTAACTTAGTGTTTGCATAGAGGAATGCCACTGACTTTTGAATGTTAATTTTATAGCCTGACACCTTACTGTATTGCCTGATGATTTCCAAAAGCTTCTTGCTGGATTCCTTAGGTTTTTCCATGTATACTATCATGTCATCTGCAAATAAGGAGAGTTTGACTTCTTCTCTTCCAATCTGTATGCCTTTAATTCCTTGCTCCTGCCTGATTGCTATGGCAAGAACTTCCAACACTATGTTGAATAGTAATGGTGATAGTGGGCAGCCCTGTCTAGTACCTGATCTGAGGGGAAATGCTTCCAGTTTTTCACCATTGAGTATGATGTTGGTTGTAGGTTTGCTATATATAGACTCCACTATCTTCAGGAATTTTCCATCTATTCCCATTTTTTGTAGTGTTTTGATCATAAAGGGATGTTGTATTTTGTCAAAGGCTTTCTCTGCATCTATTGATATGACCATGTAGTTTTTGGTCTTGCTTTTGTTGATGTGGTGGATCACATTGATTGATTTACGTATATTAAACCAACCTTGCATACCTGGGATAAACCCCACTTGGTCATGGTGAACAATCTTTTTGATATACTGCTGTATCCGGTTGGCTAGAATTTTGTTCAGTATTTTAGCATCTGTGTTCATAAGAGATATTGGTCTGTAGTTTTCTTTTTTGGTTGTGTCCCTGTCTGCTTTTGGTATCAGGGTGATGTTGGCTTCATAGAAGCTTGCAGGGATTATTCCAGTGTCTTCAATCTTCTGGAAGACTTTTAAAAGTAGAGGTATTAGTTCTTCTTTGAAAGTTTTGTAGAATTCATTTGTAAAACCATCTGGTCCAGGACTTTTATTTTTGGGAAGATTTTTGATAACTGTTTCAATTTCATTGGCTGTGATGGGCCTGTTCATGTTATCCACTTCCTCTTTACTTAGTTTTGGAAGTTGGTAGGTATCTAGGAAATCGTCCATTTCTTCCAGGTTCTCTAGCTTGGTGGCTTATAGTTGTTCATAGAAGCCTTGCATGATATGTTGAATTTCTGCAGTGTCTGTTGTGATATTTCCTCTTTCATTTACTATCCGATTTATTTGGGTCTTCTCCCTTTTTTTGTTTTGTGAGTCTGGCTAAAGGCTTGTCAATTTTGTTTACTCTTTCGAAGAACCAACATTTACTTTCGTTGATCTTTTGTATGGTTTTCCTATTCTCAATGTTATTGATTTCTGCCCTAGCTTTAGTGATTTCTGTCCTTCTGGTTGCTTTAGGGTTCCTTTGTTCTTCTTCTTCTAGGTCTTTAAGATGTGCAATTAGGCTGTTTATTTGTGCCTTTTCTTGTTTCCTAATGTGTGCTTGTATAACTATGAACTTCCCTCTTAGGACTGCTTTAGCTGTGTCCCAAATATTTTGATAGCTTGTGTCTTTATTTTCATTGAACTCTTGAAACATTTTGATTTCTTCCTTGATTTTCTCTTTGACCCAGAAGTTGTTAAGAAGTGTACTGTTGAGCTTCCACATTTTGGGACTGTTACTAATCTTTTGTTGATTGTTAAGTGTTAGTTTAATTCCACTGTGGTCTGAGAAGATGCTTGGGATGATTTCAGTGCTCTTGAATTGGCTGATGCTGTCTTTGTGGCCTAACATATGGTCTATCCTTGAGAATGACCCATGTGGATTTGAGTAAAATGTGTATTCCAGTTTCTTGGGATGAATGACTCTGAAAATGTCCAATAGTTCTAGTTTATCTATCTCTTCATTTAGCTCCCTTATGTCTTTACTGATTTTCTTCCTGGATGATCTGTCAAGTTGAGATAGTGGGGTGTTGAAGTCCCCTACTATGATTGTGTTACTGTTAATATATTGCTGTAGCTCTTTCAGTAGAAGTTTGATGTATTTAGATGGCTTCTCATTGGGTGCATAGATATTAATAATTGTTAAGTCCTCTTGATTGACTGATCCTCTGAGCATTAAGTAGTGTCCATTTCTATCTTTTTAAATCTTATCTATTTTTATCTATTTTAAAGTCTATCATGTCAGATATGAGAATAGCTGCTCCTGCCCTTTTTTGTGGGCCACTGGCTTGTATGATAGTTTTCCATCCTTTCACTTTAAGTCTGTGTTTGTCTTGTTGAGTTAGGTGAGTTTCCTGTAGACAACATATTGTTGGGTTGTGTTTTCTGATCCATCTTCCTACTCTGTGTCTTTTAATAGGTGAATTCAGGCCATTGACATTTATTGATATCAAAGATTGAAGATATTTTAACGCCATTCTTGAAGAGTTTTAGAGTGTTTTGATATATGTCCTATTTGTGGTGGTCTGGTTGTTTATAGGAGACCTTTCAGAAGTTCTTTCAGGGCAGGCTTGGTGATGGTTGCTTCCTTCAACTGTTGCTTGTCTGAGAAGGTTCTCATGCTTCCATCTAGTCTGAATCACAGTCTAGCAGGATATAGTATTCTTGGCTGAAAGCCTTTCTCATTGAGCACTTGATAGATATCTTGCCATTCTCTTCTGGCCTGTAGTGTTTGTATGGAGAAGTCTGCTGCTAATCTTATGGGTTTTCCTTTGTAGGTGACTCTTTGTTTTTCTCTTGCAGCCTTGAGGATCCTTTCTTTATCCTTATTCCTTTCCATTCTAAGTATGACATGTCTTGGTGTCTTTAGGTCTGGGTTAATTCTGTTTGGGACCCTCTGGGCTTCTTGAATCTTTATGTCTTTGGTGTTGTCTAGACTAGAGAAATTTTCAGCTATTATGACCTGGAGAATGCTTTCTTCCTCCCCTTCTCTTTCTTCCTCTGGTAAGCCAATAATGCGTATATTGTTTCTTTTGAAGTCATCCCATAGGACTCTGTTGTTGTTTTCAGCATCTCTTAATCTCTTTTTGAGATCTCTTACTTCTTTTTTAGTTGTCTCTAATTCATCCTCAATCTTGCTAATTCTGTTTTCAGCTTCATAGATTCTATTCTCTCTGCCCTCTACTGCTTTCTGGAGTTCATCTATTTTGTTGCCCTGCTCTGATACTGTTTTAGCTTGTTCAGCTAGTTGCCTTCTTAGCTCAGCGATTTCAGCTTTCAGCTCTCTAATAACCATGAGATAATTAGAATTTTCTTCCATATTCTCATTTGTTGTTCCTGCATTTCTTTTTTTTTTCTTTTTTTATTTTATTATTATTTTTTTAATTTATTTTATTTATTCCCTTTTGTTGCCCTTGTTGTTTTATTGTTGTAGATACTATTGTTGTTGTCGTTGTTGGGTAGGACAGAGAGAAATGGAGAGAGGAGGGGAAGACAGAGAGGAGGAGAGAAAGATAGACAACTGCAGACCTGCTTCACCGCCTGTGAAGCGACTCCCCTGCAGGTGGGGAGCCGGGGTTCGAACCGGGATCCTTATGCCGGTCCTTGTGCTTTGCGCCACCTGAGCTTAACCCGCTGCGCTACAGCCCGACTCCCTGTTCCTGCGTTTCTGATTACAATTTTTTCAAATTCTTTACTCACTTCTGTTATTATTTCCTTAGCTAATGTTTGGATGTTGAACTCGTTGTTTTGTGCTTCACCCTTTGGAGGACTTTTAGCTGGACTCTTGTCCTGGGTCGAGTCTCCAATATTTTTTCTTGTTGTTTTAACCATTTTATATATTATGTTATGAGTTCCCTTTATCAGTACTTTTCAAATTATTGATTACTGTTGCCTGGATTGACTTGTGTCTAAGTAATTTAAGTAAAGGTTTTACCGTGGTGGAAGTTAACAGTTTTTTCAATCCCTGAGTTGGAGCTCAGTGGTGTAAAAGCCTCTTTTTTTTTTCTTCCCTGTAGGCTATGGGAGCCTGAGGGCTTTTAAACTATCAATAGGCTTCTTAGCTTAATCACTGACTCCTGACCAAGAGATAAAGCAGGGTGTGGCAGAGATAATCCAGTGGTTATGCAAAGAGACTTTCACAGCCCCTCAGCTATGCCACCGAGGTATAGGTCTTCTCCTGAGTTTCCCGGTTAGATCTCTGTCCCCTGGTGTCCCTCCCTGTTGCTGCTCCAGATTCTGAGGGCAGTAGCAATGGAGACTCAGAGTTGCACTTGGTGAGTCTCTGGGGAGTCCTTTCCTCCCTTCAGCTGTCCCCTTGTTGTGGAGCAGACTGGAGGTGGTGTCTCCAGTGATAAACTGTTGAACTGTTAGCAGTCACTTAATCTCTCCTTAGGCCCCTCTCTCCTCTCTGTCACCAGCCACGCGTGTTTGTACTCACCGGTGATTTACTGGGTTCCTGTGGTCATTCTAGTCCTGTCTTGTTTCGGTCCGGGTGGTCTCCTTTGGTATTCCTAGTTGATCCGAGAGAGGAGAGGAGAGGAGAGGAGAGGAGAGGAGAGGAGAGGAGAGGAGAGGAGAGGAGAGGAGAGGAGAGGAGAGGAGAGGAGAGGAGAGGAGAGGAGAGGAGGGGAGAGAAAGCGATCTGCTGCTCCTTACATTTCTTTCTTTATTTGCCACCAGGGTTATTTCTTGGGCTCAGTGCCTATAAAATGATTCCACCATTGCTAGTAGACATTTTTCCCCTTTTGATAGAGAGCAAGACAGAGGAGAGAATGAGGAGAATGAGCAGAGATACCTTCACCATTTGTGAAGCTCCCCCACCTCTCCCAGATGCACCCTGGGAGCCTTGAACCCAGTTTCTCATGCTTGGTAACATACACGCCATCATCTAGACTCTAACATCATGAATTATAGGAGCAGGGAGATAGTTCTCATAGTAGAGGAGCCTTGCTCACACTTGGGGGTAGGAACGTGGGGCTGTGGCAGTGCTTGCTTTCTGGTGCTCGTGGACAGCTCCTGGGCTGCCTCCACCTGCATAGGGAGCATCGGAGTCACCTGCCCATGAACACTCTCTGGATACTGCAATGACCCTCTACCTGGTTCTGGGAGCCCTCTGTGGGGACCCTCTGTGGTGTGTTGGAGCGAGGACAGACATCTGGCAAGGGGGCGAGAGGATGCTTGTGGAAGGGCTGAGGATGGGAGCAGATGCTGCTGGCCTCTCTCAGTCATGTTCTATCACCAGGTCCACACCCCATCGGGTTCCAGAAGCATTGGGGCCCAATAACCCTGGTCACAGCACAGTGCATAGATGTGTTTGCACACATGCAGCTGCCCACACAGTGCACATTCACACATGCACACACCCATGTGTGCACATATTCATAGCAGTGTAGCCCACACATGCACACGTGTTAACAACACTCAAGTACTTGTACACACATATACGTGTTCTCTTTCCCATTCTGCTTTTACTATTGCCTGAGTTCTAGACTCTTTTTCATGAAGTTTATTGTTTATACAGCACACTGTGTATATTGGTCTTCATTTTCTGTATCCTTAAATCCACCCATGAGTTTATTGGGAAATTGTGACAGTGACATAATTGCAGGGAGCGAGGATGAGCTGCCCAAGTCTGGAAATCACCATCAGGTTAAAAAGGAGATAGACTACAAATGGCGATGTTTCTCCTAATGGAAATAAATTATTTGTATCAATAGCCTCTTGATGTCTGTGCATTCATTCACGACAAATCACAGCATTCTTAACATATAGCATTTTAATACTGGTACTAAAAGTTTTTTTTCCTTTGCTTCTCCTCCATCCCCCCTCCCCTCTGCAATTGTTATTTACATCAAAAACACAACTAACTCGAATAGAAAAAAATAATGGAAACAGTCTGACCTAGGGTCATTTCTCATGAAAGTGTTTGAGGGATGTTTCTTGTAGGAATCTCAATCTCACTAAACATTTTCCATAAGAGAGAGAGTTGAACTTCCCAGTCCTGGAGCAGGAGTTCTTCAAATGGTCTCTCAGAAGCAGAAGCAGAAGCAGAAGCAGCACTCCATATTCATGCCTACTATTTACAAAATTCTCTGGGATCATGGGATCTGGGATCTCCTGGGGCCTCAGGACACCCGAGTCCTCTTCCTGAGCATGAACACCCTGGCCGTGCCACTGGCCTTGGTCTTCTTGCTGCCCTGCTGGGCCTTCCCCGCCTCCCGGGGGCTTGTCCTCTTTTGCCCTCTGGGCCTGGGGTCACCTGCAGCTTCCTGGCTCGTGGGTGTGTCCTCCTGTGGGGCGGTAGGCTCTCCATCCCCGGGCCTTGGGTTCCCTGGGCTATAGGTGGCCAGTTGGCAGAGGGCCACAGCAGCCGTTTGCTTCTGCTCCTCACTGCTGTCCAGGGTCTTCCGGGTGGGGGCCCCCGGGGCTGCCTCCTCCATGTGGGCCTCAGGCTCCTTGGGATCCACCTTTTGAGCTGGTGCCTCAGGCTCAGCCTTGGGTGGAGGGCTGTGCACAGGGTGGGACGCCAGGGCATTGCAGGGGTCCCGCACCGACAGGTTGAGGGGCATGTCCTGCAGCTCAGGGAAGTCCTGTGGGCCGCCGGGGCCGGGCTCCCCTCTGGTGGACAGGTTCAGCGGGGCAATCCGGGAGCTGTCCTCTGGGCTGGCCGGGGCCTCTGTGCCTGGGGTGGTGCTGCCTGGCCGGGCCAGCACCTCTGGGCCTGCACTGCTGAGGCTGTAAGAGGCACAGAGCTCGTGAGACTTTGCTGCTCAGCTACATGTTACTTTGAAGGGTCCCCCAAGGGAATGCTTTAAGAAAAATTATCTTTTTCTTTTGAGTTGGGGGTGACAGAAATGAGATAGGTAGCTGAAATTTTTTATTAGTATTTAATTCTATTATTTATTTATTTATTACCAGAGCACTGCTCAGCTCTGGCTTATGGTGGTGCTAGGGACTGAACCTCAGACCTTTAGTGCCTCCGGCATGAGTTGTTTTGCATAACTATTATGCTATCTTCCCAGCCTTTATTATTATTATTTAGTTTCCCTTTTGTTGCCCTTGTTTTTTTTTTTATTGTTGTTGCAGTTATTGTTGTTATTGATGTCATTGTTGTTAGATAGGATAGAGAGAAATGGAGAGAGGAGGGGAAGACGGGGGGGGGGGAGAGGGAGGGGAGAAAGACACCTGCAGACCTGCTTCACTGCCTGTGAAGGGACTCCCCTGCAGGTGGGGAACTGGGGGTTCAAACCGGGATCCTTAAGCCGGTCTTTGCGCTTTGCACCACGTGCGCTTAACCTGCTGCGTTACCGCCTGACTCCCTATTATCATTTTTTTATAGAGTTAGAAATTGAGAGGAAAGGGGGAACGAAGTAGAGGAGATTATAGAGGGAGAGGGAGAGAGAGAGGGAGAGACACCTGCAAGACTATTTCATTACTTGTAAAGATTCCCCTCTGCAGGGGCTTGATCTCCTACATAGTCACGTGTTCTCTCTACCAGGCATGCAGTGCCTAGCCCCTGTGCAATTACACTGCTTCCAGGTGGCTCTTTCGTTCAGATAGTTGACAGAGACACAAGGAGAAGGAACTTTCTCTAGTACCAAGGCATCTCTTATGTGATGCCAGGGTCCATACCTGGCAAGACACCGTACTTGCTGAGCTATCCTCTCTTTTAAAATTCTTACTATCCCCCCCTTTATTGGGGGGTTTATGGTATAGCAGTTGACACATAGGTACAACCTCGCATCTCCTTTTGATAGGTGTCTGCAAGACACTGTCCCCCAGCTTAGGTCCTTTTCTGCCATCTGGCACCAGGACCACCCAACAGCTACTGGGTGTATTAATACACCTGTGTGTATTAAGCTGCCACCTTCCTAGCCTACATTTTACTGTATAATTTTTTTTGAGAAAGTGGGGAGACAGCATTACTTCCCCCTCTACAGAGTTCCCTTGATGCTGCCTGTGCTGCCAGGGATCAGTCGGGGTTTCAAGCATGGAGGGAGGGCAGGTGCTCTGTCCCCAGAGCCACCACAGCTCCCTGTCCCCCACACACCCAACAGGAAGCAGCCTTACCTCTCTGGTGACTGGGTTCCATTTGCCAGGACCTGGGGCTGAGTGTGGTCTGTGCTTCTCTTGATGGGCTGGAAGGCTGTGGGGCTATGTTCTGTGGGCAGCAGCCTCCCCAGGATGCCAGGTCCCGCCTTGTTGGGGCCCCCGCACAGTTCTGGACATGCCTGGCCCGTCTGTGTGAAGTTGGTTGGGCTGGGCCTGCCCGGGGAGCCCGTGGCTGCACTGCCTGCACGTGGGCTCATCTTGGCCCCTTCCGTGTCCCTCTGACCATCTTTAGAAAGATCATTAGCCTCAGGTGTGGGGCTCTGCTTCTCGAACTCAGGGTGCCTCTTGTGGGTACCAGGAGGGTTGGCCTTGGCTGGACTGGAGGCTGGGTAGGCCAGGGTGGCCTCCTCCAGCAGGTGGGTGCCTGGTTCGCGGCCGAGCCCCGACATGGGGGGCAGACGGAGGCCATAGGAAGAGAAGGCTGAGTCAGGCCTATAAAAGCTGTAGGGGAGCGGTAGGCTGGGGTGGTACTGCTGGAAGAACCTGTAGTGGTCATAGGCGGCTGAGGGCCCTACGTGCTTGGGCAGGGCCCCAGGATGCGGCAGGAAGTGGCGCTGGTCCTGCCCCCCGTACACGGACAGCAATGGGGTGTCACACTCTGCTGCTGCCCCAGTCAGCAGGTAGGGTGAGTAGATGGTGGCCAGGCCATGCTCCGTGTAGAAGTGGGGCGAGTACTCTGGGATGGCGGGGTGCAGGAATGGTGACACGGCGCCAAACCCTTTGGCAGGTGGGACCTTGGGCGGGAACTCTGGTGAGAGGAAAGGCGAGCCCGCTTTCCACGGGTAGCCAGGCGCATGGAAGGCAGACTTGCTGTGGAAGGCGCCAGCCTTGGCGGCAGGGCCGGGCAGGGCCAGCGCCTCGGGCCCCTCAGGGGGCTCGGGCCCTTTGAGTCTGTGCTCTCCCACTGGGACAAAGGCTGATGGCCGGACAACGCCCTCTAGCAGCGGCTGGGGGGGGCCCAGGGCAGTGTCTGCAACCTGGCTGGGGGGCATGATCTCCTTGTGGGGGATGGGCTTCTGTCCCAGCCCCTTGTGGGTCCCACGTACCCGCAGCTCCAGGTTTTCCTTGAGGTCTTCCTGGGCCAGACCATGCAGCCTGGGGTCAAAGTGGCCCAGCCCATTGGCAGCCGCTTTGGAGGAAGTGGCCTTGGCTGTGGGGTCTGCAGGGCTGACTTGCTTGGGATCCAGGGCACTTGCTTGGGATTTGGGGCACTTGGGGATTCGGTCTTGCTCTGACACCAGTGTGATGGAGTTCTTGCACAGGCCGTACTTCATGTGGTTGAATAGGTGTGATTTCTCATTGCAGGTGAAGGGACACTGGAAACACTTGTACTTGAAGGGCTTCCCTGGGGGCCTGGGGATATAGTGTGGCTTCTTGGGTTTGCGCTCTTTGAGCAGGCTCATTGTCCTGCGCTCTGGTCTGGCGTTGGCTCCGTGGGCTCCCAGTGGCCTGTCCTTGTGCCTCTTCTTGGGCTCCTGGTGGAAGCAGCTCCTCTAGCCAAGGGCTTGAGGGTCCCGGAGCTATAAGAGACAACAGAGCTTAGTGTGAGGACTCTAGACCCACTCAGGACCCAGAGCAAGTGCATATCCACCAGCCAAAAATGGGGAGGCCCACGTGAGGGTGTGGGCCAGTGGCCCATGATAGTCTGCTACAAGATGATGGTCTGCTCTCTGTAGTCTAACCTGAAAGAATTGCTTGGTGGGGGGTGGGGAGGGTATCAGGAGGGTCACTTTTTTTTCTTGCCTCCAGGGTTATTGCTGGGGCTTGGTGCCTGCACTTCCTTGTGCTTCACACCATGTGTGCTTAACCCGCTGTGCCCCCAAGGAGGGTCATTTTAAGAACACCACATTAATGAGGCTGGATGGTGGTGCACTGGGTTGAGCACACACGTTACTATGTGCAAGGACCTGGGTTCAAGTTCCTGCTCCTCACCTGCAGGGTAGAAACTTCACAATTGGTGAAGCAGTGCTGCAGGTGTCTCTTGCTCACTCTCTCTCTCTCTCCTTCCCCATTCCCTCTTAATTTCTTTCTTTTTTCTTTTTTGCCTCCAGGGTTATCATTGGGGCTCAGTGCCAGCACTATGAATCCACTGCTCCTGGAGGCCATCCCCCCCCATTTTGTTACCCTTATTGCCCTGGTTGTTGTTATTGTCATTGCTGTTGTTGTTGGATAGGACAGAGAGAAATTGAGAGAGGAGGGGAAGACAGAGAAGGGGAGAGAAAAATAGACACCTGCAAACCTGCTTCACCGCTTGTGAAGCAACCCTCCTGCAGGTGGGGAGCCAGGGGCTCGAACCGGGATCCTTGCTCTAGTCCTTGAGCTTTGAGCCATGTGCGTGCACTTAACCCGTTGCGCTACTGCCCAGGCCCCTCCCCTCTTAATTTCTTTCTGTCCTATCAAAATAAAACAGAAAGGAAAAAAATAACCAGGAAAAAAAAATGGCCTTCAGGAGAGGTGGATTTGTAGTGCTGGCATCGAGCCCCAGCAACAACCCTGGTGATAAAAAAAAAAAAAAAATAGAATACCCATTAATGTTGTCGCTTGGGGGGTTGTTGATCTCTGGTGCTGGGAGACTCTAGGCAGAGTTTGTCATAGCTGTCTGTAGGCCTGTGTGGTGAGGTCACTGGGGATTGTGACGACCTGTACTAGCGGGTGGGCCTTTCCAAGTGAAAAGCATCAAAAGACGCTGCAGACGTCACAGATGAAGTCAGCCTGATTGGGGAGCAGAGCACTTGTCGTGTCAGCTCAGGAGGAGCTGTAGTTATGCAGATATGGGTGGTTGCAGGGTGCTGTGGGTGGGGGGCATCTACATTGAGTGACTGCGCCTGGGAGGTTCTGCGGTGTGTCCTGGAGGAGGCAGTGTGGGACTGCCTGAACCACCAAATGCCAGGACTCAAGCATGGCACCCCTCTGGACCCAGAGGAGGCCAGAGGGACCCCTCTTCTCTTAGAAGAGGTCAGACTGTGGGAGACACATGTACCAGCCTTTGATTTGCCTGGGAGTGGGCTGCTTGGGCCCATGGTGAGTTTCAGGGACGGATACCAATGGGACTGCCCCCCTCCCCCAGGGTCCTGGGACTTGCTGTGGGTGTGCCTGGCCTTCTGGGTAGGTTGCCAGTCCTCTCCCTCTTGAGTCCCTGGGCCTCTCTATCCCCCAACCCCAGGCGGAGAATCAGGGATACTCAACACAGCCCAGCTGGGAAAGAGTGCCTGAGAGAGTGAGTGTTAGGGTGGGTGTGTAGGGTGGAGGAACACAGACCATGATTTGCATAGCAAATGTATAAACAGAAAGACCTTTCTCTTCAAAGTGCTGTTAATTAAACATCCTAAAGTCAAAATGAATAGGATGGGACAAAACCATTGAGCTGCAGTCTTGCTTTAGAGAGTGAGCAAACGCAGTCCATCCCGAGTCCCCCCTGCCTTCCCCGTGGGATCTCATTTATAAGTGCCACCTGCTACACAGGTGACCATGCCAGGCTGGGGAGCAGCTGGTTGACATTGACGTGCAGATGGGGCACCCCCCCCCAAGAAATTTACTCTGAGCTGTGTCTGCCCCTGCCCCTGCCCCTTCCTGTGAGTTCACGGCAGCTCTGGAGTGAGGGTTGTGGGACTCCCTTCTATTCCCAGGAAGCTATTTAATTTTATTCTTGTCAAACTGGCTTCTCTGTGCATTTATTTGTATTTCTTAAAAACACAGAGGCCACCCCCTACCCCGCTACTGTTAGCCAATCTCATCGTTTCTCTTAGACATTTCTCTTCATAAGAAAGTTTGCACAGAAAGAGGTTCTGCTGTTACATCCCCCCCACCCCCCCATGCATCTTGGGTTCATAGTATGAATGAGAAATGAGTTTTAGCTTCTCCATGGGTGAGGGGGTATCCTGGCACCTTGGGATGAAGCCCGGGCACCTGTTCCGCTGCTTCACAGGGTCACAGCCAGAGACCGAGGTACGTAATCTTAGCTCTGTGGTTTCCCCCACTTGCTAAAGGAAAAAAAAAAAGTGGAAGGATTCTTTGCAAGTGCAGCTACTCCCTCAGGGTGGGGGGCAGGTATGCCCTGGGGCGCTAAAACTCGGCTTCCTTACCTCCCTCAGGAAGCTCTCCCAGCCCCGCGTGGCCCAGCTCGATAAGTCGGCGGGCCTGTACTGGCACGTCGCATTGTGCTCCCGAGTTCTGAAGGCGTGAGAACCTCCACAAGTCAAGTTCCCATGATTGTATAGGATATGTTATGGCAAAGATCTGAAAACTGATGATTTCATCACTCGCTGGAAGCATCGTGATCAAAATGATGACAGTTGCAAAATGTTGATCAAGTGTGAGCCTGGGCACAGTGAAGCTGGGAGTGGACTTGAACTCACCACCCTGGCAGCCAGCTGGCAGACAAAAGCCCCCAGTCCCCCAGGATTGCAGGAGAATGGCAAAGCTAGTCTCAGTGGTAGTGTTTTCTCAGAAGTTTTGAGGACAAGTGTTAGGGCGGTCAGTTATCACAGTGGTATCCAGAAGAATTTGGGGAGGAAGGGGCCACTTTTGTGTGATTGTGTTTTTTCAACCAAAGGCTGCTGTGTCCAAAGCTGTGATCTGAGCTTTTCATTTATAGGGACAATGAATGACTCTTGAGGGGCTGCTTTTGCCTGGGTGCCAGCAGTCTTGGAGGGGAGGTGGAGGGATGATCCCACCCTGACTGTGGTGCTAAGCCTTCAGAAGCCGGGCACACTGACCTCCCAGGGTTGCTCAGTCACCACCTGGGACAGGGAAACACCCCTGCTTCTGATGCCCACAGAGAGGGAGGGTGCTGCTCACCAGCCTATAAAAACATGGCAGTGTCAGAGAGAAGGGAGAAAACTGAGGCTTTTGTAAGCTTTCAAAGGACACAGCCTCTGGGTGATGTCAGCCTCATGACTGTGGGGATGGGGCCGCTGGCTCCCCTGCCTCAGCTGGCATTCAGTATTCCAGAAAAATGAAGTATGCTGCTGCCAGAATGATGCAGTCCAGAGCAGGGGCTACAGGGTTTGCATCTCTGAGGTTTTAGCCCAGGGCAGGCTGTCCCTTCCCTGGGGAATGGCTGAGTGCTCCCCGCTAGTACTAACCTGGGAAGTGAGTAGTTCAGCTTTCTCTAGAGAGCTGTGGGGCTGGCATGTTTTCAGAGTCAGAATGAGCCTGGCTCTCCCCAGAGGCTCCTGTGAATGAGCCTGCCTGCCCCTTCCCATTTGCTCAGGGTGCCTGGAGCCCCCGCATCTGGCACCTTCCCCGAGGTGGGGTCAAAGGTGCTGTCATTGACATGCGGGCAGTGGGAAGAGCTGGTGGCCGACAGCGAGGCCTGTGGCCCCTGTCAGGTCTGGATCTGCAGTGTTCGCTGCTGAATGTGGCTCTGCCGTAGCGGGAAACACAGCTGTGGAGACCCCAGGTTCACTGCCTGGCATCATTGCCCTGATGCCTGAGCTGGGCAGTACTCTGGTCCTCTTTCTTGCCACCCCCTTTCTCCTCTAGTAAATATATTAATTTAATTTAATTTAATTTTTTTATTTATTAGCACTATTACGTTCTTGTTGGGGGGGGGATAGACGCCCTTCTGTGACTTTTCAGGTCTCAGCGTCTGCTTTGTATGGCGGAAGTGGCTGCAGCCCCATTGGGCAGCCACGTACCTGCCCACACAGCCCTTTGTGCTGCCCTCGCCCCCTCCTGCCCTGGTTGCCCAGGCTTTGGCCACCCCCACCCCCCACACACCCCGCAGGCACCCAGGTGGCAGAGCCTGTTGTCAGGACAGCAGTATGAGGCCATCATGCCAAAAAGCATTCCCAAAGAGTCTGGACTCTCAGAAATAGACAAGATTTTTTTTTTTTTTTTAACTTTGTTAGGACATAGTGAGGTAATTACAGCATGCTTTTATGGGCCAGGGCTGTGACAGGCCGTGGTGTTGACCTCTGTGCTGGAGTCACAGCTGGCCCTAGTGTCCAGCCGCCTGGCAGGGCGCCTCCTCCCCTCAGGTGGAGCGTTGTGAAGGGCATGCTATAATTACAATATTGTGATGTGGCGTTATTGCATAACTCAAGGACACGCCATTGTCGCCTACCCACGGGGTGTCGCAAGAACGAGATTTGTGAGTTTTACTCCAATTGAGCTTTTCCAGTGATTAACCGCCACTCCCTCCCGGACTTTCGGTTCTTTAAAATAAAGACTAAACCTCTGGGCGACCGTGACCCAGGGAAGAAACAGTTTTCTAAGTCATAAACTGGGAAGCCCAGAGCTAGAAAAACTGCCTGGGCCCTTCTTGCGTTCATTCGAAGAGCCCACCTACAGACAGATGCTCCAGCCCAAGCCGGGTGTCCCCAAAGGCCTAACCACCCCTCTACCCCCCACCCCCATATTCCTCCCTCTCATTCACCCCCAAGCCTGCTGGAATCTGTGGAAGGTGCTGTGTTAGTGTCAGGCTTGAAAACCGGGACAGGTGTAGACAGATGGCTTAAGGACTGCCTACTGTGGTCAAACTTGGCCACTAGTTTCGACCAATAATTACTCTCATATTGATTAAATGGAAATTTTACATGAAGGAAAAAAAATCCTTTTGTATACATACAGGAACATGTTTGTGTGTCTACATTATCCATATTGGGATCCTTTATAGTTAGTTACTTCTTTTGTAATCTATACAGTCCTTATTTTAAAATTCAAAAAGTTTTAAAATTGGACTGTAAATCAAGACCATCCCCAAATCCTTTGTATCTACACAGAAACTCATGTGTGTGTGTTTGTGTGTGTGTGTGTGTGTGTGTGTGTGTTTTCCTTGCTTTTATGTTGAGATCTGATGTATTCTTTCAAGTCAGGGGGCAGATAAGCAGTAATATAAACTTCATCCCTGGTGGAAGTTATATGGATTTTATGGCCAAACCAGGGACTGCATTTCCCCCAGAAGCGCTCTGTGTGCTGGCATGAAGCACGAACCCTATTAAAGTTTTGTAATCACGGCTCCTTCCCCCATGCACCTGCTCCCTCCTGAGTAACCGGGAGCGGAGCCTGGCGGGATTCCCTGCTCTGGGTCATCTCAGACACAGCTTTTTGAGGCAGGTTTGAAAGAAAAGTTGAGTTGGAGAAAGAAGGACAGGACTCACCGGGCGGCGGGTGGCGGGCGGGGGCTCCTGGCCTTGCTGCTGGGCTGCGGTGAGAGGCACCCAGTGGAGGAGCCGGGCAGGACCTGTTCTCACGCTGGCTGGCTGAAACTGGAGCCGGCTCTTCCAGTGGGAGGGATTTAAGTGGAGGAGTCGAGCCCTCAGGGCGTAGAGATGCACCTGATATTCCTCCAGCCTGCAGCTACAACTCATGTGTTTGCACCCACCAAGCTACCGCTGCGTCACTCAGCACCCAGTACTCGTTCACAGCAGCGCCCTGTTCTCTCCTTTTCGCCAAAGCCATTTTGGTGCCACCTGAGGGACAGCTGTTAGCTTGAGGGCTGAGCTGGGCGCATTTGAGAGTGGAGAGCACTGGGGTGTGGGTGGCACCCTGAGAAATATGCTGGGTTATAATAAACACCAGGTGACACTGTCCTTCCAAGGTGCCTGTGGCGATGGCAACAGGGACACTGAGACTTGGCCCAGACTGTCTCTCCAGCCGTGTCCTGTATCCTCACCTGGTGGGTGGGAGATCTGCAGGCACCCTGTCCTCTGGTGCCCCCACCTCCCTCCCCTCCTACTGAGGTCTTTGCTCGGGGTCTTCCTGGAGGGGGAGGGCGGGCGCTGACCTCAGCCACCCCTTAGGAACCTGCCAGGGCATGCCCCATGACTCCCTGTAGGGGTGTGGCTGCTGCTGTGGGAAGTGGGCTCTCACACCCTCCCACCCCCTACAAAATGCCAAGACACTTCTCAGTTTCAGCCAGTTCTTCCCCTTACATAAACTGCTTGCTCTCCAGGCCATGGTTGTGTCCCTGCCTGTGCTGAGACTATGACATATGGGCTTGGGGACAGAGAAGGGAGTGGAGATGGGGGCCAGATGGCCTGAGGTTTCCCTCTCCTCTCCTCTCCTCTCCTCTCCTCTCCTCTCCTCTCCTCTCCTCTCCTCTCCTCTCCTCTCTACTCTTCATTATTATTATTTTAAATATTTATTTATTTATTTATTCCCTTTTGTTGCCCTTGTTTTATTATTGTAGTTGCTATTGTTGTTGTTGTTGGATAAAACAGAGAGAAATGTAGAGAGGAGGGGAAGATGGGTGTGGAGGGAGAGAAAGACACCTGCAGACATGTTTCACTGCTTGTGAAGTGACTCCCCTGCAGGTGGGGAGCCGGGGGCTCTAACCGGGGGCTCTAACTGGGATCTTTATGCCTATCCTTGCTCTTTGCACCACGTGCTCTTAACCCGCTGCACTACTGCCCGACTCCCTCATTATTATTTTTTTAATTACAGCACTGCTCAAATCTGCCTTATGGCAGTGCTAGGGATTGAACCTTGGACTTGAGAGCCTCAGGCATGAAGGTTTTTTTTTTCCCCTCAGAACCATTATTATGTTGTCTCCCCAGCTCCTTTTATTTTTATTTTTTCCCCATAGCACTGTTCATTGCTGGCTTATGGTGGTGTGGAGGCTTGAACCTGGGACTTGGAGCCTCAGGCATGAGATTCCCATTGCATAACCATTATGCTGTCTCCCCCACCCCTGTTTTTACTTTCCTTTCCTTCTCTCCCCATCTCTCCTTTCTTACCCCCCCTTTTCTTTTTTATCTTTAGAGCTTAAGATTTTTCTCAGCTTTACCTTACATTTTTAATTTTAATTACTTTTGGCAGTGCTGAGGCCTCACACATGTAGGATTTCACTGTTCCTAGTTGCTTTTAGAGAGAGGGAGAGAGAGAGAGAGAGAGAGAGATATCACAACACAGCACCAGAGGAAGCCCCATAGCACCTCCCCTATGGCGCCATAGCCTCAGGGACAGAGAGCAGGGTGGCAATCTCCGTTCTTGGCAAAAACCAGGCAGGGACTTGTCAGAGGGCAGCCCCTTCTGCTGCCTTGTGCCCAGCAGCTATGTGCTGCCTGGACTGGGTTTTTCTCTTCTCCTTCTCTTTTTTTATTGCCACCAGGGCTTGGTGATGGCACTATGAATCCACCACTTCCAGTAACCAGTTTTTTTACTTTTTATTTTATTGGATAGAGACAGAGAGAAATTGAGGGGAGGGGGAGATAGTGAGAGAGAATGAGAGACACCTGCAGATCTGCTTCACTGCTTGTGAAGCTTTTCCCCTGCACGTGGGGAGTGGGGGCTTGAACTCAGATCCTTGAGCATGACAACATGGTGCTTAACTGGGTATGCCATTCCCTGGACCCCTGGACTCTACTCATCCTTTCTTGTGCCAGAAGCCTGGTCCTCATCCCGACTCTTCAGAACCCAAGGGGGTTAGGGTAGGTGTTCAGAGATCCTGGGTGACTGACGGTGTCTCATACTGCTCCTTGACCCTGTTTTGAGTTCCAGATGTGTTCCCGTTCGTCCTTCTGATGCGTTTCCCCCATCCCTCTGTTGCCACATTTTCTGACTCATCAGTGGATGTCATTGCCCCTTCCCTTCACCACACAGAGCAAGTACACTACTAGCATTTGATGGCAGTTTTGTTTGTTGATCTGGGCTTCCTGCAAGCACTATGTCACCACTCTGGGTCCATCTTTAATTCAGACACAGAGAAAGGAAGTGCCACAGCCGTGGAGCTTCCTCTGGGGCCGTAACACCTCTCATGTGGTATTGGGGCTTGAGCCTGGGGCTTGCACATGGGCATGTGCTCCCCCTCCCTCAGTTTGGGGAGCTCTCTGCAGTTCTGTAGTTCTTTTGAAAGTAAAATTCACTGGATGTGGGTACAGATTTCAGCAGCACTCAATTGTGTACAAGAAGAGGCCCCTTGACCACAAGGTTCCCTCCTGACTGTCCTAGCCCAGACTGAATTTTACCTGTCTTGGAATTTTCTATAAATGGTGACTCCTTAATCTTACATATACTTGTGTCTCTCCTATTGTGTTTTTTTCTTTTCCTAATTCCCTGATCTTGGCTATCTTATTTTTGTTGTTTGCCCCCCTTATTCTCAGTGTGTGCTTAGCTTTCCCTTCCAGCCCTTCTGTTAATCTTTTATCTTTTTTTTTTTTTCCATTATAACTTCTGAGTTCTGCGAGTCTTGTGATCAGTCCCTCTTTAGTATCTTGTTCTCCTGAGGGAGTTGCAATGGCTTCTATTATTATTATTTTTGTATTTATTTATTTTCCCTTTTGTTGCCCTTTTTTATTGTTGTACTTATTATTGTTGTTGTTATTGATGTTGTTGTTGTTGGATAAAACAGAAGTGGAGAGAGGAGGGGAAGACAGAGAGGGGGAGAGAAAGATAGACACCTACAGACCTGCTTCACCGCTTGTGAAGTGACTCCCCTGCAGGTGGGGAGCCGGGGGCTCGAACCAGGATCCTTACGCCGGTCCTTGTGCTTTGTGCCACATGCACTTAACCTGTTGCGCTACCGCCCAACTCCCAGCTTCTCTTATTTTTTACAATGTAAGCATTGATTTTGAGCTCAGAGGTGGCAATTTTGGGTCACTTCTCTGTCTTTTCCAGTGTTACTCCTGCCTTTCCCTGCTGAGTATTCATAGCTGCCGCTTCCGGGGAACAGGGGCCATAGCACCAGACCCAGCTTCTTGAGTTGGTTCCCCTCTCCTGCTTCTGGGCCACAGGCCCAGGCCCCTGCATACCAGCCCTTTGGTGTCCTCCCTGTGTGGCTTCCCTCCCCACCCCTTAACAGAGGCCTTAGGATTGGGAATCCCCCTCTGTGCTTTTCAGCCTCTGTTTATGTGTCCTGCCACTCTTCTACACAGAGATGTGTCACTCGGTTTCTGAGCGAGAAGAGCAGCAGACTCAGCGGTCACTGAGTGTCTCCTGGCATGAGGTGTGCATGCAGCCCATCACCTGTGCCAGGGCTGTCTGGCCTTATTTATTTGCTTTTTAACCAGAGTTATCTCTGGGGCTTAGTGCTGGCACTATGAATCCACTGCTCCCGGTGGTCATCTTTCCTTGTTTTCTTTCTATTTTATTTGATAAGACAGAGAGAAATTGAGAGAGGAGGGAGAGGGAGGGAGAGAGAGAGAGAAACAGACGGACACACAGATAAACACCTATAGCACTGCTATGCTGCTTGTGAAGCATCCCCCCATTCGTTTGAGCAGGGGGCTTGAACCCAGGTCCTTGGGCACGGTAACATGTACACTTAATCAGGCATGGCAAGCCGGGCCTCTGTTTTTTCTTTCTGTGACATCTTGTGAGCTGAGGGGGTTCTCCTTCCTGCTCAGCAGACTAGCAGCATGGAGAGTGATCATGCACTAGACTAGACAGCATGGGTCTCGGTTGGGGGTAAGGAGGGACAGGACAGGCCCTGTGTGACACTGTCCCTGGGGTCCCACTGTGACTAGTCTCTCCAAGCCCACTGGTGTGGCTTCACCTTGGTCCTTGAGTGTCGATAGCCGACATCTCAGCCACTAAGCCCTCGAAAGGCTGGTGGCACCTTCTCTCGGTCTCCCTTGGGGTTCCCCTTTCCCCCATGTTTTGTCATCCTGTTTCTCCTTTGGGCCTGGGACCAAGGCTGAGCTCCTTGGTGTATTTGGCACATGGGCCTGTGTGCTGGGGACATGGCAGCGGATGCTGAGTAGTTGGCCAGCAAGCCCAGTGATTGCTGTGGGTCTCCATGAGTAGAGCAGAGCATTGTGGGAGATGGAACCTCCCTATCCAGCAGCCTCAGTGCCCCTCCCCCCCCCCCCAGCAGGCAGTCACACAGCACTCCCACCCCCAAATCACCCTTCTTGGTTACCTGCTTTCTCACTTGAAACTTCCTGAGTAGGCTTTCACTCTTTCAAAACAGCTGAATCATAGAAATGAAAGTTCAGTTAATTTGGCCACCTGCTGAGGAAGCCAGGGCCAGCGTTTACTGCTGGCCATTCCTTTTCCTTTGATGAGTCAGTGGAGGCCTCGGTTTACAGCCAGTGTATCAGACACTGTGTCAAGTTTAATCTGTGCATGCTGTCCAGGAGAAGCCCTTGCTTGTATTTTAGGGACTCTTGGATGACTTTATTTTGGGGGGTGGGAGGGGAGCACAGACCCCTTTCTTTTACCTGGCCCCTCACCATACCCCATGAATGGGGGGGTTGGCGGGTTGCCCCAGGCTTGTACATGGGGAGTGTGAAGTGGGAATTGGGGGGGCAGTGGGGACCCTCCTGTGTGGGTGGGATAGTCAGGCCCCAGAAAGGTTTTGTCCCTGCTGGTTCTGGAGTCCAGTAGCCCTCTCTTTGAGGGGGTAGGGTACCCCCCCCATTCTGCCTTCATTGAAACTTGAAACCCTGAGCTGAAGCTAGTTTTGTCAGGATTGGGAAACTGATTCAGGCTGTGAACCCTGGCCAAGTCTTGAGGGTTCCCACAGCCTGTTCACCTCTGCTGTGCTCCCCTCCCCAACAGTGAGATGTCTTCTGTTTGCTGGAACCCCGCCTCCTCCCCTTTCTCCATTCTGTGTTTAAAAAGTGAGTGTGGGGGGAGGGAGTTAGAGTGACTGAGGCCAAGTGAGGACAGCACAGGGGGCTTTTTCTTGCACACTGCAAATAACAACAGTGAAAAATAAGAAAGAATCATAGGTGTGAGTGGAGGAGAGAATGGGGGGGATCTTTCCTGGGACTTCTGGGGCTCACATGGCTGATGTCCCCTGGGGCTTCCTGTCTGTTGGTGTCCCCACCTCTTTGCCTCTCCCCAGCATGGCCTTGAAGGCCACAGTCACTATATGCTGAGTCCAGGTGCCTTTTCCCTTGTATATCCTGACCTATACTTTGAAAATATCCTGGTTCTCCTTTTGACAGAGCTTTTAACATCTCTGGCCTTTCTCCTTGCTAGTGTCTAGGTCCTGTCACCTTCAGCCCTTCTGCTCTGTAGATCCTCCCTCCCGCTAGACTAACCCCTACATGTAGCCACTACTTACTAATGCATCCTCAGTCCTGGCTGCTCTCCAGGCCTTGGTGGCGTCCCCATCAGCTCTGGGTGGTTATATGTGTGACCCAGGCTGTGGGCTCTGGTTTCTCATGGATACCCCCACCCCCCTTCCATATTCCCTGAAGGCACACATCGTGCCAGCAGCTGTGTATCCTCATCCTCCTTTCCTGGGAGGTGGTTGGGGCATCGGGGATTGCATGTGTGGGGGGTAGGGGGATCAGTAAGCCAGATGGAAGGGTGGGGAGTTCCCAGTGGGCCCCCCAGAGATTGGGCTTGCATTTGGGGAGCATTAGTCTTCATTGAGCCCCTGGCTGAGTGCCAGTCATAGTTAGTTCTAGGGGCATCACTCAAGGTGCTTCCTTAGGGTCACCCTAGGGGGATGGCAGTGCTCAGCGAGTAGAAGGAAGGCTTGTCTACTGGCCCTGTGATGCCTTCTGTAGCAGTGGCCACTATACTGCATGTCACCCCATATCCTCCAGCACCCCCTCTACCCATCTCCACCACCACACGCCTGCAACTCTTCCACTGCCTCAGGACCCTCCCTGCCTTGGCAACTCCATACCCCCAGCCTCTCTCTAAATTTATTGGGGAATTAATGGTTTACAGTCAATAGTAAAATAAATACAATAGTTTGTATATGTGTAACATTTCTCAGTTTTCCACATAATGATTAAAACACCACTAGGTCCTCCTCTGTCTTCCAGGACCTGAACCCTCCTCCTCACCAGGGAGTTTTTTTTACTTTGGTGCAGTACACCAACTCCAGTCTGCTTCGTGTTTTCCTTTCTGTTCTTATTTTTCAACTTCTGTCTATGAATGAGAACATCCTATATTCTTCCTTCTCTTTCTGATTTATCTCACTTACATGATTCATTTAAGCTTCATCCAAGATGAGGTGACAAAGGTGAATTTGCTATTCTTAATAGCTGAGTCCATTATGTATATATACCACAACTTGCTCAGCCACTCATCTGTTGGGCACCAGGGTTGTTTCCAGGTTTTGGCTATTACAAATTGTGCTACTATAAACATAGGTATACACAAATATTTTTGGATGGTTGTGTTTGGTTCATTGAGATATATCCCCAGGAGAGGAATTGCAGGGTCATAGGGTAGGTCCACTTCTAGCCTTCTGAGAGTTCTCCAGACTGTTCTCCACAGAGGTTGGACCAATTGACATTCCCACCAGCAGTGCAGGAGGGATCCTTTGTCTCCACAACCTCTCCAGCATTTGTTGCTGCTTTCCTTCCTTCCTTCCTTCCTTCCTTCCTTCCTTCCTTCCTTCCTTCCTTCCTTCCTTCCTTCCTTTCTTTTTTAAAAAAGATTTTATTTCTTTATTAATGCGAGAGATAGGAAAGAAAGAAAGAACCAGACATCACTCTGGTACATGTAATGCTGGGGATTGAATTCAGGACCTCATGCTTAAGAGTCCAGTGCTTTTCTACCACGCCACCTCCTAGACCACTTTTTTTTTTTTGTCTCCAGGGTTATCACTGGGGCTTGGTGCCTGCATCACAAATCCACTGCTCCTGGGGGCTATTTTTCCCTTTTTGTTGCCCTTGTTGTTTATTGTTGTTGTTATTATTATTGTTATTGCTGTTGTTGTTGTTAGAGAGAAATGGAGAGAGGAGGGGGAGACAGGGGAAGAGAGAAAGACACCTGCAGACCTGCTTCACCGCTTGTGAAGTGACCGCCCTGCAGGTGTGGAGAGCTGGGGGCTCGAACAGGGATCCTTACTCCATTCTGTGAGCTTTGCTCCATGTGTGCTTAGCCTGTTGTGCTACTGCCAGGCCCCGCTGCTCTCCTTTCTGATGCATGACATTCTCTCAGGAGTGAAGTGGTATCTTATTGTTGCCTTTATTTGCATTTCTCTGGCTATCAGTGACTTGAAACAATTTTTTCATGTCTGTGGCCTTTTAGGCCTCCAGGGTTATCATTGTGGCTCATGCCGGCACTACATTATGAATTCACTGCTCCTGGAGGCCACCCCCCCCCATTTTTTATTGGATAGAACAGAGAGAAATTGAGAAAGGAGGGGATGATAGAGGTGGGGAGACAGATAGACACCTAAAGATCTGCTTCACTGTTTGTGAAGCAATCCCTCTGCAGGTGGGGAGCCTTGGGTGGTCTCGAACCGGGATCTTTGCATGGGTCCTTGCGCTTTGTACTATGTGTGCTTAACTTGGTGCACTACAGCCTGGCCCCTCACCCACAGCCTATTTCTGGGCAGCTCTGCCAGGGACTCCTGTAGAGGGTGTCCACTTGTGGCTGTCACATCGCATGCTCAGGGCTCCACCCTCACTCTGCTGTCCCACCCTTGTGCCCAGCCCTACCCATTACCAGGGGACACAGTGGGTGGGTTAGCCTGGTCACTTGCCCCCATGGCAAGGTCACTTCTAATCTGACTGGCATGTCATTTGTCATCCCCCTCATTGACAGGGTACCGAATTAGACTTGCTGTCATGACAAACAGGCATCCTTCTGGGAGGTAAGGGACGAGGGGGCTTATAGAGGCAGTGGGCACTGAAGTCCGGGAGATTGGGAGGACAGACACGACAGGTCTGGCTTCATAGATTTATAGAATCCTGTATAGCGCAGCGGGTTAAGCACATGTGGCAAGAAGCGCAAGGGCCAGCATAAGGATCCCGGTTCGAGCCCCTGGCTCCCTACCTGCAGGGGAGTCGCTTCACAAGCAGTGAAACAGGTCTGCAGGTGTCTATCTTTCTCTCCCCCCTCTGTCTTCCCCTCCTCTCTCCATTTCTCTCTGTCCTATCCAACAACGATGACATCAATAACAACAACAATAACTACAACAACAGTGAAAAACAAGGGCAATAAAAGGGAAAATTAAAAAAAAAAAAAAAAGAACCCTGTAGCCAGCCCTCGGAGCTTCCATATTCTGAAACACAAATGGTTCCCCACAGCTACTAGGCCGTAAAACAGAGACTAGGGACTTCCAGAGAGCCACTCACAGGCAGCATTCTTTGAGCACAAAGTGGTGGAATTAAGGTGGATATGGAAAAATAAAGGTAAGATACTCAGTTTCAGTTTGAAGATCTAATTGTCTAAATTGTAAAACAGGACACAGCAGTCAAAATCTTAAAAAATTGTAAAGGTGGAAGTGAACAGTAACAAAATTGTCACATTTCAGGACTGGGGAGATACAACTGATAGTGTCCTTGAAAGGAAATTGAAAGCCTTACACAGCAGTTGGGAAACTGTGGCCTGCGGGCCTCATCTGGCCTTGGCCAGTATTTGTACAGCCTCAGAGCCAAGAATGGGTTTTTCCTTTTTTTTTTTTTTTCCCTTTTTTTTTGCCTCCAGGGTTATTGCTGGGGCTCAGTGCCTGCACTATGAATTCACTGCTCCTGGAGGCTATTTTTCCCTTTTGTTGCCCTTGTTGTTTATCGTTGTTGTTATTATTGTTGTTACTGCTGTCATTGTTGGATAGGACAGAGGGAAATGGAGAGAGATGGGGAAGATAGAGAGGGGGAGAGAAAGATAGACACTTGCAGACCTGCTTCACTGCTTGTGAAGTGACTCCCCTGCAGGTGGGGAGCTGGGGGCTGGAACCGGGATTCTTACGCCAGTCCTTGTGCATTGTACCATGTGCACTCAACCTGCTGTGCTACTGTCTTTTTTTAACACTGTTAGAAGAGTGTGCATGGCCAGCAACAGGGAACCTCTCTTTAGCCTCCCTGGAGTGTCTGTGGATCTCACCTTCCAAGCTTTTAAAAAAAGGCGAGGGCTAGGGAGACAGAATAATGGTTCTGCAAAGAGACTTTCATGCCTGAGGCTCCCCGACCCCAGGTTCATGCCTCAGCTCCACCATAAGTCAGAGCTGAGCAGTGTTCTGGACTCTGACTCTCTCTCTTTCTCTCGCTCTATCTCCTCCCTCCTTCCTCCTTCCTCTCATTGTAATAAAATAAAGTAAAATTAAATTAAAAAGAAAAGGAGGGTTGTAGAACATTCCCTGATGTCTGAGGAGCATAGAGGGACTGGGGCAGGTACATGCATAAATGAGATGACCTCACAAAGATAAATTGGTGAAAATATAATTAATTGGCAGCTCAGTTAAATAAATATGGGAAATAAGCTGTACAGCATGGGACCCATCACAGATTTCAGTAGTATAATAAGAACCAACAGCCAGTAGTTAAGAAAGCTTAGTGTCACGTTAACATGTCACCTTCTTGCTGTAAAAAGGAGTCTCTTCTGCAAGCAAATTTGCTAGCCCAAAGGTAGATATTCCTAGGAAAATGGTTTATCAGAACTGACAAAAGTCAAAGTAGAATGGTAGTAACTTACCTGTGCTTCAATAATTTTACTTACAAATTAGGATAATAGTGCCTACCTATAGTTTTTTTTTTTTTAAGTAATCCTGAGATATAATCACATTCCATACAGCTTAACCATTTACAGTATAGAGTCCATTGGTTTTTAGTAGCTTGAGTTGTGCATCTACTCCTAAAGTCTATTCTAGAATATTTGTATTATCCTGAATAGACATCCCAGCATCCCTTAAATGTTACCCCCGAACCCCTTCTTCCCAGCTCCACACTGGTGCATTTACATCTGAGGTGCTGGGGCTTGAGGATGCAATCTTTGAACCTTGGGATCACAACCCAGCCTATAGTGTGTTTGTCTCCAGATGTATAGTGTCTACTTATCACATATGTTTTATGTGCAGGGAATTAACTCAGGGCCTCTGGTATGTGTGATATCAGTGAGAGACTCCACAAGCTCAGCTTTCTCCATAGTTTATTTAGAGAAGGTGCTGGAGGAAGGAGAAACACCGTAGCACTGCTCTTCCATCTATGGAGCTCCCATGTGATATTGGAGGAGAAGGAGAAGTAGTAGTAATGCTAGTAGTAGTGTATAAACTATAGGGGAACATGACTTTAGCATGTGTAGTGCTGTGGCCTTACCTCAGGATCTTATGCCTGCGAGTCCCACTGTCTGCCACTCTAGTACCCTCCCCCACCCCCAGCTTCAGAATCTCTTCTACTCCTGCTGTTTGATTTGAGGTAAAGTGTGCATCCTTAGACTGCCCACTAGCCATTTCTAAGTGGATGGTCCAGCAGCACCTGTGTGTTCAGTGCCTCTCACTGTTATGCCTGTTCTCTTCCAGGACTTTGGCATCACCATAAAGTATCAGAGGGCCAGGAGGTAGTATACTCAGTTAAGCATATACATTACTATGTGCAAGGACTTGAGTTTGAGCCCCTGTCCCCCACCTGCAGGTGAAGTGAAGCAGGTCTGCTGGTGTCTATCTCTCTCCCTCTCCCTCTTTTTTCAATTTTTCTGTCCTATGAAGTAAAATAGAATTAAAAAAGAAAGAAAGAAAAAGTAGATGCGTAGTGCAGGCACCAAGCCCCAGTAGTAACCCAGTAGTAACCCTGGTGGCAGTTTTTTACTATTTTATTTATTTATTTAAATATTTAATCTCTTTGTTGCCCTTATTGTTTTATTGTTGTAGTTATTATTGTTGTTGTCGTTGTTGGATAGGACAGAGAGAAATGGAGAGATGAGGGGAAGATAGAGAGGGGGAGAGAAAGACAGACACCTGAAGACCTGCTTTACTGCCTCTGAAGTGACTCTACTGCAGGTGTGGAGCCGGGGGCTCAAACCATGATCCTTATGCCAGTCCTTGCACTTTGTGCCACCTGTGCTTAACCCACTGCGCTACCACCCGGCTCCCGGCAATTTTTTAAAAAGCTATCAGAGCGCCACCTTGGTCACTTGGCTGTCTTCCCCCACTCCCACCTGACAGACAGCACTCTTTCTGTCTTTGTGGACTCATGCCTTCTGGAAACTTCATGTACACGGGCTCATACACCTTGGGGCGGGGCCTTATGCGTCTCCTTTCACTCAGAGCCTCGCCCAAGAGGCCACGCTTCTCTGTGACCGAACAGTGGCCCTCCGTGCGGGTTGGCCCCTTCTGGCTTTTCATGTGCCAGTTGGAGTCTCTTGGTCAGTGTGGTCAGAGCTGTGGTGAGCACTGGCATGTAACTGTTTGAATTCCTGCTGCTGTCGCCACTTTTGGGCAGGGGCCTTGGAATGGAATTGCCAGGTCCTGTGGCCCTTTCACTGTGTCATGCCTGGCATCGCCAGGTCCTGCTTCACCACCTTGCAGCCCCGCCGCTCCAGCTTCTCTCCACATCCATGCCAGCACCTGCTCCTGGCTGGCTTTTGTGATGACCTGCCAAGTGGGCCTCTCCTCATGGCTTTAGTATCTATTTCTCTCATGACCAAGAACACCATTGTCTTCTCCTGTACCTGTGAGCCTTTCATCTGCCTCTGTGGAAAGAGAAAAAGGGTATTCAGACCCTTTACCCATTTTTAAGTTGGGTTGCTTGCCTTTTGCTGTTGAGCTGTAAAAGTTCTGGGTATATTCTAGATTGTAGACCCTTATCAGATGAGACAGATGGTATGTGAATATTTCTTCCCAGTTCATCCTTTAAATCTCTTGACCTTGTCTTTGGCTTTCAGTAACTTTTTAAAAATGCTTTTAAAAATATTTATTTATCCCCTTTTGTTGCCCTTGTTATTTTATTGTTGTAGTTATTATTGTTGTTACTGATGTCAGCATTCTTGGATAGGACAGAGAGAAATGGAGAGAGGAGGGGAAGAGAAAGATAGACCCCTGCAGACCTGTTTCACCACCTGTGAAGTGACCCCCCTGCAGATGGGGAGCCAGGGGCTTGAGCTGGGATCCTTACACTGATCCTTGTGCTTTGTACCACGTACGCTTAACCGGCCGTGCTACCGCCCAACTCCCGGCTTTCAATAACTTTTAATGTAAAAAATTCACCATTGTGTTAATTCCCTTTTTTTTTTCAGTTCTTTGTGTATGTAGCTGGCTGTGCATATGTGTGCTTTTTTTTTTTTTTAAGATTGCCTTTAAATTTTTGTCTAAAATATGTCCTAATTCTTTAATTAAGGTTGAGTTTCTTGCAGAGTTTAGTTTAGTGAAGGAAAGTATGAAATATGCCAGTGGCATGTGCTTAGAATCTATATATGTATATATGACATACTTGTATAGGAACCATGTAGATTATAAAGCCCTTTATCATATTTTAAAAAATATTTATTTCCTTTTTGTTGCCCTTGTTGTTTTTATTGTTATTGTAGTTATTGTTGTTGAAGTCATTGTTGGATAGGACAGAGAGAAATGGAGAGAAGAGGGGAAGACGGGGGAGAGAAAGACAGACACTTGCAGACCTGCTTCACCGCTTGTGAAGTGACTCCTCTGCAGGTGGGGAGCTGGGGGCTCGAACTGGGATCCTCATGCGGGTCCTTGCACTTTGTGCCACCTGCGTTTAACCCGCTGTGCTACCACCTGACTCCCTACCATATGGTTTTTTATCTTTTTTAAGCCATGCCTCACCTATATATGGTTTTAACCTCTTCTTAAGCCAACAGCTTTCTTTTCTAAAAATAGTTACTTATTTGTTTATTTTCCCTTTTGTTGCCATTGGCTTTTTTCTTTTATTGTTGTTGCAGTTATTATTGTTGTCATCATTGTTTGATAGGACAGAGAAATGGAGAGAGGAGGGGAAGACAGAGGGGGAGAGAAAGATAGACACCTGCAGACCTGCTTCACCATTTGTGAAGCGCCTCCTCTGCAGGTGGGGAGCCGGGGGCTTGAACTGGGATCCTTATACCGGTCCTTGTGCTTCGTGCCATGTGTGCTTAACCCACTGCACTACCACCCGACTCCTAACAGCTTTCTTTTTAAACATTAGATAAAGAGCTGGGGAAAAAAGAGGAGCATCATAACACTTGCTCACCATCCTTAGAGTTTCTCTCGAACCTTTGGTCCTCCCTACATGGTGTTGGGACTCAAACCTGGGCCAGCAGGCACAGACAGTGTGGACCTGAGAGATTCTAGGTCTGTATTGGCATTCTGCTGTCCAGATGCAGTTGTCTGGCTATCCCTGGCAGTGACTCCAGGAGGTGAGATTGGAGGAGCCCTCTTCCCCCATAACCTTGTTGGGGACAGTGACATGCTCAGCATTATTCTACCTTCCCCTCCCCGGCAGTCCTCTTCGCTGGGCCTTCACAGGCTGTGTAGGGCACTGACCCTCCACAGGGGAAGGCGGAGTGCCCCCAGGATAGTCACCCAGCCTGTGGTTGGTGTCTGGAGGAGGCCTGGTCTCTGCAGCCTGGAATCCAAGGCTATGAGTCAGAGGCAGAACTGGTCCTGACTTCCTGGTTAAGCCTTTAATTCTCCTGAATGCTTGTTTTTGCTTCTTTCAAGTTGTTGTACTTGGGCAACTCTGTCATCATCTGTGGGCGTTTCACACATCCAGCATGGCACCCCTCCACATGCCCACACCCCTCTCTCCTCCCTGTTGGCCTTTGGCAAAGGGACAAGGGGACAGGTGCTGACTGTGCCACATGCTAGTCCAGTTCGGGGACAGTAAGAATGAGAAGGCCTTTCCTCTCAGAACTGGAAGAAAGTGGCATACAGACCTTGGAGCGTTTATTCGAATAAATTGCTCTGCACAGGTCACATCTACTGCTTGAAAAGAAAGCTTTGCAGGGTCAGCAAGACAGCTCACCTGGGAGGACGCCTGCTTGGCTGTGCCCTTCACCTGGGTTGGAACCTGCCCCCCTCCCCCACTGCATAAGGGGAAGCTTTGGTGCTGTGGTTTCTTTTCATTACCCCCCCCCATCCATGTCTGTCTGTCTATCTGTCTGTTTGAAAAAGTTGATCAGAGCAATGAAGTCCCTTGAATGACAGAAGAAAAAGAAATATTTGCAACATTAAACGTGACCTCCCTAGCACTCAGCACCCATGAGGCAGGACTGCTGCTAGCTTTGATGTCACTGAGAAGGTGCTGAGACAGTGTGTCAGCTGTGGGCCGATGGTCTCTGGCCCCTCTGTCTCCTCCTGTGGCTTAGTTTGTCTTTTAGGTGCTCATTTTCTGCCTCTTGACAGTCATATATCCTGGACTTACGTGTCCTGTGAGGTGGGTCTCTGTTGGCCCCTTAGTCCCTGTGCTCACTGGGCTGTCCTGCGTGTCAGGTGTTGATCTGACAGTGGGGCGTCTCCTTTTCTTTTTTTCTTCCTTTCTTTTGTTTGTTATGGTAGTGCAGAGGATTGAACCTGGGACTTCAGAGCCTCAGGCATGAGAGTCTCTTTGTATAACCATTATGCTATCTACCCTGCCTGGGTACCTTATTTTCTTATGTTTGAATTTGATAAACTATGACCCATTGTGTATTCTTCTGGCTCTGTGGCATTTGCTCTTGGAATGTGAAGTGACAGCCACTGCCACACAGCCCTGACTCAGCAGGATGCATGTGCAGCCCCGGGGAGCTCTGGAGAGGGGGGCAATCCTGGGTCTCAGAAGGGCTGGGCCATCAGGGCTACTTCCTGCTCCTTCTGGGAGACCAGCCACAGCTGTCACCTGCCCAACCCAACCCCCCCCAACCCCCCCCCCCCCCCCCCCCCCCCGCCTGCAGGATCTCTGAGAGGAGACTTCCCTGGAGCCGAATGTTCTGATCTTATAGAAAATGCCTCACTGGGTGGGTCTCAGAGTGGAAAAGGTGGAGAAGGGCATGCCCAAGTGATCTCTGCTGACAGTCGTAGCCCCAGCACTGCTGTGAGCCAGGTGCCCTGCCTGCATCCAGTTGCTCCCGGGCCAGTTTGGGGCTACACTTCCCTCTGGGGTGGTGACAGTTTGTTCACAGCCAGTCTGGAGACAGGAGCCTTGCAAATGTAGAGAGAGAGAGAGAGAGAGAGAGAGAGAGAGAGAGAGAGAGATGGATGTGTGTGTGTGTGTGTCTGTGTCTGTGTGTCTGTCACTTTCCTGTGGAGTTATAAAAAGATGTATAAGATTAGGGGCTCATTCTCTGCCCCCATGACCTTTTAAAAATATATTTATTTATTTATTATTGGATAGAGACAGAAATTGAAAAGGGAGAGGGAGATAGAGAGGGAAAGAGACAGACACCTGCAGCTCTACTTCACCACTTGTGACTCTCCTGCAGGTGAGAACAAGGGGCTTGAACCCAGGTCCTTGCACACTGTAATCTATACAGTTAACCAGGTGTGCCACCTCCTGGCCTCGCCCCTATGACCTTTTTGTTGTGATGCTCACATGTCCTGGACTCCTCTGTGTCCTGTGTGGCTGGTCTCTGTTAGTCCCCAAGTTCCTGCCTTCCCTTCCCCTTGGGGTCAGAGTTAGGGGAACTCATCCTGATAGAGGTGGCTTCATGGCACCAAGTGAGAAACACACTGACTGAAAGGAGGTTGCACCTACTGTGTGCAGTGGTGTGGTGGGCTGTGAACAGCTTTACGGGGCATCTCCCCCCCTTGCATGGTCAACTGGTAAAATTGACAAAGTACATATTGCCATGATCAACCATTTTCAGGAATGTCCTGTCCTCCCCTCCCCCCTTTCTTTTTGCAGAGCGGAGGCCTTGGACATGCACAACAGCATTGCCCCAGGCTGACTATTCCAGATAGACAGAGTGAGGACAGATAGACAACACCAGAGCTTTCCTAAGGGCTCAAATCTGTGCTGCATGCATGGTAGGGCAGGTACCCTACCAGGTGAGCTGTCTCTGGCCTCATGTCCTGCTTTGAGATTCTGGAGGGGGCTTCAGAGGTAGGAAAAGGACCACTGGCTGTTCTGACTAAAGCTGACTCCCCAGCCTCAATGCCCACATGGTAAAGCCCCTGTCTGGTCCCCTCTGAATGGCGGCCACACTGACTCACTGTCTGAAGACTTGACCCAGGAGGGTCATCTTCCTCAGGGACAGTTACAGCTCTCCATACTGACAGTTCTTCACTTATTTGTTCTTAGGACCTTAAGACTGGTCTTTTCTTTATTTTTATTTTTAAAAATGAGCTGTTTGTTTTAATGAGAAAGATTTAGTTGGATAGAGCAGAGCACTGCTCAGCTTTGACTGACTGGTGCTGGGGTTTGAACTTGGGACTTGGAGCCTCAGGTGTGGAAGTTTTGAAGAACCATTATGCTGTCTCCCCAGTCCCCCACTACTTATTTTATTTAATTATTTTATTTTATTTTATTTTTGTTTGATAACACACTGGAGACTTCATGCCTGTGCAATTGTACTGCTCCCAGTGGACTCTTAAACAAATATTTACTTATTTCTGTATTCCCTTTTGTTGCCCTTGCTTTTTGTCATCGTTGTTGGGTAGGAGAGAGAGAAATGGAGAGAGGAGGGGAAGACAGAGAGGGGGAGAGAAAGACACCTGCAGACCTGCTTCACTGCTTGTGAAGTGCCTCCCCTGCAGGTGGGGAGCCAGGAGCTTGAACTGGGATCCTTACTCCGGTCCTTGCGCTTTGCGCCACCTGCGCTTAACCCGCTGCACTACAGCCTGACTCCCCACTCTTTTTTTTTCGTTTTTTTTTTAATTTAATCCTTCCAGTCTGAGAAGAGATGTCATAACTCCTACCATACATGATAGGAGTAGTCTTTTTAATTACTTTTTATTCACACCAGGGTTATCTCTGGGGCTTGGTACCTGCACAGTGAATCCATTCCCACTCTTGGTGGCTTTTATATTTTTGAGGCAGAGAAACGGGGAGACAGAAGGTGGGACAGGAAGAGAGACGTCAGAAGCACTGCTTCGCCACTCTTGAGGTTTCTCCCCCTGCAGGTGGGGACTGGGGTCTTGTGCATGATAATGTGTGTGCTCGCCTAGACAGGTCACCTTAAGCTTAGATGTCCACTGTTTTTTTTTTGTTTGTTTGTTTTGTTCTTGGTGGGCTGTCTTTATTGCGCTTCTCTGCAGACCCTGTAACTGTATGCCTGTGTGCTGTCCTAGAGTGTCCAGGAGCTCAGGGTGGCTCTTGGGAGCCTTGGACTCTTCACCTCCTTCTGAGGTGTTATGCTACACCCCTACTACCTGTTCCTGCTCACCCCCCGTTTGGCTTTTCTCATCATTCTTGCCTTCAAGTACTGTTCTCATTGTGCAATACTTATTTAGCATTTCACAGTCAGTCCTGCTCACTCTTCCCCACACCATGGAAAGGCTTTGGTACAAGAGACCCGATGTTACCCATCCTGACCTGATTTGGGTCAGAGACCTGATGTCCCCCATCCTGTACACACTCTTGTGTGTTTGCAAGTCATTTAGCCCACCAGACCTGCCTGTGTTCTCCTCCCCACTCCCATTATGTCATTTGAGTAATGTTTCCTAAGTGGAGTTGAGTGGTTACTGCACTTGGAGACTAACTTTTTTCCAGTCAGATTCCTAGATCCATGTCCCAGCTGTGGTGTATAGTGGTAGCATGCTCCCTATTCCTTGTCCTCATGTTCCATGGTGTGAGTGTGTTACCCTGTGTTTAACATTCCTCTCCCTACCCAAAGACATTTGCCTTCTGTAAATAAACCTGCTGTGACTATTTGTGTACCAGTTTCTGTGTGAAAAAAATTTGTCTTCATTCTCTGGGATAAATACCCAAAAGTGTCATTACTGGTCAAATGAGAAGGTCTCTCTTTCTGTCCCTCTCCTTCTCTCTTTCCTTCTCCTTCCCCCTCTTGTTTTTGCAAACCATTACCAATTTTTTTGTTGCCCATTTTTTAAAAATTGTTGTTATTGATGTCGTTGGATAGGACAGAGAGAAATGGAGAGAGGAGGGGAAGACAGAGGGGGAGAGAAAGGTAGACACCTGCAGACCTGCTTCACCGCCTGTGTGTAACTCCCCTGCAGGTGGGGAGCCAGGGCTCAAACCAGGATCCTTACGCCGGTCCTCCATTACCAATTTTTTAAATAATTTAAAAAAAAATTTATTTATTTATTCCCTTTTGTTGCCCTTGTTGTTTTATTGTTGTAGTTATTATTGTTGTTGTCGTTGTTGGATAGGACAGAGAGAAATGGAGAGAGGAGGGGAAGACAGAGAGGAGGAGAGAAAGATAGACACTGGCAGACCTGCTTTACCACCTGTGAAGCAACTCCCCTGCAGGTGGGGAGCCGGGGTTTGAACCAGGATCCTTATGCCGGTCCTTGAGCTTTGTGCCACCTGCGCTTAACCCGCTGCGCTACAGCCCGACTCCCCTAAATAAAATTTTTAATGCAGCATGAACATCTTAGAATGAACTCAGGCTCAAGCATATGCATCATACCCGAGCCACTTTGTGGACCTGACTTTAAAAAAAAAAAATCTTTATTTAGAGAGATAGAGAGTTAACCTGCCAGCCTCAGAGCTTGCTATTCTGTGTGGTTCTGGGCTTGAACTTACCAGGTGAGCTCTCTCCTGGTGCCTTGCCTTTAGGGGCAGGAGTAATAGCTTAGCGTCAAAGCATAGGACTTGCATATGCGAGGACCCAGTACCTCCATATGCTACGGCTGAGCAGTGTGCTGATCTTTTTTTTTGTTTCATCAAAATAAATAAACTGAAAAAACTAATGTACTGGGCCAGCAAAATAGTTCATTTGGATAGTGAGCTACTTTGCTATGTGTGGGGCTTAGGTTTGAGGCTGGCTCCCACTGTGCAGAAGGAAGCTTTATACTTTGTACTTTGTATTCCACTCACCCCCACCCCCACTCCCGTCTCTGTTTTGCTTCTTTTATCTGAAAAAGTTACCCTGGAATAGTGAAGTTCCAAAGATGACCACAAAGCCCTTCAAAACGACGACAAAAAATGAACACATCAAACATGTTCTGAGTTTTTTTTTAAGTCACTTTTTTAAAGGACTTATTTATTTTTTTTGTTATTATTATTTTTATTTAATTTTTTATTTATAAAAAGGAAACCTTGACTAAACCATAGGATAAGAGGTGTACAACTCCACACAGTTCCCACCACCAGAACTCTGTATCCCATCCCCTCCCCTGATAGCTTTCCTATTCTTTATCCCTCTGGGAGTATGGACCCAAGGTCATTGTGGGATGCAGAAGGTGGAAGGTCTGGCTTCTGTAATTGCTTCCCTGCTGAACATGGATGTTGACAAATTGATCCATACTCCCAGCCTGTCTTTCTCTTTCCCTAGTGGGGAAAGGCTCTGAGGAAGTGGAGCTCCAGGACATATTGGTGGGGTTGTCTGTCCAGGGAAGTCTGGTCGACATCATGCTAGCATCTGGAACCTGGTGGTTGAGAAGAGAGTTAGCATACAAAGCCAAACAAATTGTTGACCAATCATGGACCTAAAGGCTGGAATAGTGCAGATGAAGAGTTGGGGGGTCTCCATTTTGTAGATAGCTAGTAGGCATATTTTAGTTATATTCCAAAGGGCCTGTGGCTATACTAGTGTTTTTTTTTTTTTTTTGCCTGAGCCTGAAATCTGATATGCAGGTGGATCCTAATTATTGTCTGGGGAGATGATGCCATGGTTGAAAGAAGGACCAGAAAGCTGGATCAGGGAAGAGAGTAGCTCCCAAATATGGGAAAGGTGTATAAATATTGTTGATTATAAACACCATCTGTTTGATGTGATCTGGGGACCATATTCAGCTTAGGAGCCTGTGTGACCTCTGCATCTCTGTAGATCTGAGCTCACATTCTGTGGTTATAAGTAGGAACGTTCCAAGCTGCCCCAGTTTCAGGATCCATCTTCCTCAGGTGTAGCATAGAGTATATTGTCCAGCCTCCCTTTGGAGGATGGAACATTCTCTACCATTGTTGATCCAAGTTGAGGGCAAGGTCCTATGGGGTCTGTTGTGTTGTTCCTGATAGAAATGACTGGTAACAATGGAGAGAGGGATTTATTCAAGGTCTAGGCCCATCATGTAGGACTTATTTATTTATATAAGCAAGAGCACTGCTTAGCTCTGGCTTATACAGTACTGGGGATCAAATCTCGGACCTCAGGCAGGCACTCCATTGCTGTCTGCAAATTACTTACTTTCTTTTTTTAAAAAAGATATATTTATTCATGAAGAAGATAGGGGAGAGAGTGAGAGAAAGAGAGAACACCAGACATTGCTCTGGTACATGTGCTGCTAGGGGTTGAACTCAGGATTGACACTTGAGAGTCCAATGCTTTATTCACTGCACCACCTCCCAGACCACTGTTTTCAATGGAACATATAAAGAGTATGAAAAGATTGAGAGACAATGTTTTGTTTCATTGTTTTTCAAACAAGCTATTTTGAAAGATTCACTCTAAAAACAGCCCTTTTTTTTTTTTTTTTCTTCTTCTGTCAACAGGACTTCATTGCTCTAGGCCAACTTTTTCAGTAGAGAGAGGGAGAAAGGAAAAGACACCACAGCACTGAACTTTCCACTGGTGAGGTGGGGGCAGACTTGAAGTTGGGTCATGTGCATGATAAAGCAGGTGCGCTATCTATGTGAGCTATCTTACAGCCCACAAATCCCCCCCACCCCCGGAAGAATGGTTGTATAAGAAGTTTGAATGGGGAATCAGGCAGCAGCGCAGCGGGTTAAGTGCATGTGGCGCAAATGCAAGGACCGGTGTAAAGATCCCGGTTCGAGCCCCCAGCTCCCCACCTCAGGGGAGTCGCTTCACAGGCTGTGAGGCAGGTCTGCAGGTGTGTCTCTTTCTCTTCCCCTCTCTGTCTTCCCCTCCTCTCTCCATCTCTTTCTGTCCTATCCAGCAACAGCAACAACAATAACAACAATAACTACAACAACAATAAAAAAACAAGAGCAACAAAAGGGAAAATAAAATAAATATAAAAAAAATAAAAAAAGAAGTTTGAATGGTTTGGGAACAGAAGCTTCCTGTCTAGTAGTACACATGTGAGCACGCTGTGTCCTGGAGATCTTGGAGGCAGCTCTGGGTATCCCCCAAGTTTCTTACTATCTGTCACATTGATTTAATCAGAATCTCTAGCTGTTTGGGACACTCAGTAGAGTTTTGCTGTTTCACTGACTTGTTCTCAGGGGCAGTTTTTTGAGCCCTCTGGACTGCAAGCTCAGCTCTACTTGTGGGTTCAGGGTCAGTGTAGACCCTGTCGGGTGGAGAACTGGGCAGGTGTGTCAGGAAGTGGCCTTGGAGCTGAAGCTGGAGGACATAGGGTATGGTCAGAGGCTTTGTGATTACATTACGTTTTTGGAAGGTTTTGCCCCTAGGTCCTGACAGTGACTTCCTTCTGTCCTATGCTGGCATTACTCTTGGGGAGAGCGGAGGCCCTGATTCCTGTGCATGCTAATAACAGTGGCTGGACCCACCTAGCTGCACCTTGTGTGTACCTGCAGTGTAGAACTCAAATGATCTACAGACACCCAGTGAGACTGGTGAGCCCTCAGCCACAGCACCACGGACAGTGTGGGTGGGGACTTGTTCCCAGAGAGGGTGTGTGGGAGGATTGTTTGGCCTGTCATAGCCATGTGATCTTCCCTGGAAAGGGAGTGGACTTTCTGTGCCCCCCATGATTGTGTGGCTTGTACTAAGGGCTCTGGGGGAGAGTGATAGCAGCTGTGCATGGCCAGGTGTCTACTCAGCTCCCATATGCACCGGTAGAGACACACCCTGGCCAGCGTCTCCTGGCATCTAAGGATGGGGGAGTCTCAACCAGAGCAGGCCAGCACAGTCTGTACTTCCCACTGTGGTTCTGCTAACTGTGGGCTAGCTCAGGGCTATTGGGACAGTTTTTCAGAAATGGCCTGTGGGAACTGAAAATCAACTGTCTCTGGAACCAGAAATTCTGTCTGTCATTTCCTCCTGCCCCCCCCCCCCCCCAGTGAGTTCATCATTGGCTTTTTTTCCCTGAACAAGTTGAGCTGCATTTTTGACAAAGGTATGATGTCTATTTGTTGTAATTGGTGGCCGAAATGGAAATTCTACAGTGCTGGCCACGCCTGCCCCTGGGAAACTGGGTGCTTTTCCAACTCAGGCTGGGGCAGGCGGGCTTGTGGTGTGAGGGTGGCTCCATGCCTAGCTTCATTGTATGATGAGGTTTGTTTAGCCTGGGAGATGCTGCTCTAGTGCATCTGGGAGACATCAGTGCAGCCTGGGAGGTGCTGCTCCAATGCATCCTGGGAGATAGGGCACTGTGCATCCTGGGAGACATGTCCCAGTGCAACCTGGGAAGTGTTGTTCCAATGCATCCTAAGAGTTATGGCACTGTGCATCCTAGGATCTCCTGCTCCAGTGAATCCTGGGAGACATGGCCTAGCGCAGTGTCTGACTCACTACTTATTGAAAATATATTTCTTGGGAGTCGGCGTAGTGCAGCGGGTTAAGCGCAGGTGGCACAAAGCACAAGGACCAGCATAAGGATCCCGGTTCGAACCCCGGCTCCCCACCTGCAGGGGAGTCACTTCACAGGCGGTGAAGCAGGTCTGCAGGTGTCTATCTTTCTCTCCTCCTCTCTGTCTTCCCCTCCTCTCTCCATTTCTCTCTGTCCTATCCAACAACGACAACAATAATAACTACAACAATAAAACAACAAGGGCAACAAAAGGGAATAAATAAATAAAATAAATATTTAAAAAAATTAAAAAAAAAAAGAAAATATATTTCTTGTGTAGAACCTGTTAGGCATGGGCTCTGTGCTGGCTTTACGATGATGGTCTCCCTTGCTCCCTGTGATGAAGCCCTAACAGCCCTACAGGAGGCAGCATGGCACACTGAGGGTTAAGTCGTTTCTCTCACCTGGAGTCTGCTTTTTCCTTAGGCGCTTGGTGTTAGACAAATAACATGCTGTCTAAGAGAAGAGAATTTAAATTACATTGCTGGACTCTGGGTTGCCAAAAGGAAGCCCTCTGGGGAGTCTTATATATTTGACATGCATTTTCAGTTTGTAATTGGAACCATGAGAAGGGTTTTTGTTCAAAGCTATTGAAGAGTTTCCTTATTTCAAACCTGTTGGATCTGGATAGGGTTTTTTTTTTTTTTTTTTTTGGATTTCTTTTTTTCCTCAGGTAATGACTTTTTATAAAAGATAATTGCAAAAGACTGTTTCTACTCCATATGTCACCCCATGTCACCCTCCACCCCTAAACAACTTTATGGTACCCAAGTGCCTATATGGCCACTGAAGCTGATCTGTTCTTGCCCTGTGGGTCCCTGAGTGTTGGAGCTGGATGCCTAGGCAGCCTTTCACACAGAGGAGTCTGGAGAAGGCCCAGAGGTCAGCTGGCAGCTGAGGAGCGCAGAAGGGCCTAGAAACCCATGCCCTTCACCCACCCTGGGCCTGTGCTGAATGTTTTCTTATTAAAGAGATCCACCAGTGACCTGGCCAGGGTGTGTTGCTCAGTGGACAGAGTGGAGGACTTGCATACAGGAGGCCTCAGTTTTCATCCACAGCATGACATATGCCAGAGTGATACTCTGGTGTGTCTCCTCTCTCTCTCTCTCTCTCTCTCTCTCTCTCTCCCCCTCCCCCCCACCTCTCCCTCTCCCTCTCCCTATCTATATCTATATATAAATGCATCAGCTTGTGTTCTCCTAAGTTGTTCTGCTTTCTGCAAACCAGTTTTTTTTTTTTTTTTTTTTCTGCAATGGACTGAGGAGGACAGCCCTCCTCCACTGAGAGCCTCTATTGTCAGACCCACCCAGCACAATCCGGTGGGCTGCCAGCAGTCGTGTCTTCCCTGTGGTTACTGCTGCCACTGATTTTGTCACAGGTGTGTGAGGGGGTCTGACTGAGGTCCACAAGGCTGTGCAAATTTGGGTCTTCACTTCTCTGACCCTGCTTTCTAAGAGGATAGAGAAATCTACCACCTCAGGCAACCTCCTCAGGATGCAGTGCATGGGCTTCATGGGCTGCCAGGGACTAAAATCTGTGTGTGGGGTCACCTTGACACCCAAAAGTTGAAGCCCACAGCCCCACACTGCTCTTTACCCTTCTTCAGCAGGCTGAGCTCTGACTGTCTGCCCTTCTCCCATTGCCTGAGAAAGCAGAAGCCAGAGGGCCTGTGATTGGATGGGGGAGTCTGTTAATTTTCCTGACAGAGACTTCAGTCTCACTGTGAGAAGTCTCTGTGTGTTGAGGCAGGTATCCCTTTGTGAAAGACAAACCGGCAGTCTGTGTCCCTTTCCTCACGACTGACTGGGCTCACTGGCCAGCTCACATGGAGCTTTAGAAAATGCTGTCTGACTTGCAAAGAGTCGCCTAGATTTCCCACCCAGCTCAGGCTCTGGGATTCAGTAGGGGAGACTCCCCAGTGCCTTAGTGAACTTGATAAGGTGCCATGTCCATAGAGGTGGCCTTCTCCTGGGTGGCCTGGAGCACTTCTCAGCGAACGGTTGGCTGGTGTCTGCCTGTAGTCAGGCTAGAGCACTGACAACTGTCATTCATAGTTGTCTGTTTTGAGATTGATTTTGTCCAGTGGACCGGTAAATTGGGACTCAGCAAGTAGCATCTATCTTCCCCTGGGGCTATAGAATCGTTGTTGGCCTTTCCCAGCACACTGGTCAGCCACAGTATAGCAGTAGTTTTTGGGAATCCACAGCAAGTCTGCATTTATATGGTGCTTTCCTCCTAAAGGTGTCACAACCTATTAGCCTTGATATCTGTTGGGGCTTGAGGGTGCTACACTGTTAACACAAGAGAACGAATGTGAGCAGCACTGGGAACCAGGAGTCATTCCAGACAGAGCAACCAGAGGCCTCCGAGGCACTGTTGATTTGTGTTAGTATGAGTTGAAAAATCATCAATTAGCAGTAAATACTTTTTCTCCAGTGGTAAATGCCATGGAGGTGGGTGGGAGCCTGGACTGTGGGCTCACCCTCGTCTGCTTTGATGGCTTCCGCTCAGCTTGTGCTCTCAGCATGCATCTGGGAGTCTGCAGGAGCTCCGGTAGAGTGGAAGCCCTGTTATTTGGAGAAGGTGGCCCCTACTTGTGGCCAAGATGCCAAGACCAGTGGGGAGCCTGGGTAGAGGTGCCAGGGACACTTGGATGTGGTCGTGATCCTCTCTCTCCCCCATGTCTCCTTTCTCTCTGGCCACTGGTAGTTCAGCAGTGACTAGAGGAGCCAGGAAGGGTGAAGCTGGGGTGAGAATCCCACTCCCAGGATCTTCAGAGGTATAGGGAGGTAAGAAGGAATGCCTAATCCCTTGCCCCCAGAGACTGGAGTGGGGTATGGGGAAGGGCCTGGACTTAGCTTCATAGTGAATCTGAAGGGCCTGCCACACTTCTCAGTAGAGTGTCGTGCTGCCTTTGGGTCAAGGACATGACCACGTAGCAAGGAGTGGGCTTGTGTTTGGGGTTCTTGGAGACAAGTAAGATCTGCTGCAGGTTGTGGGGAGTCTGTTGCAGGTGGGGTGACCCCACTCACTCTATGAGGCAATATACATTCTGTGTTCCTCACTGCTGGTTTAGATGGGCATGCTCAGTAATTCAATGTCTTTCATCTTGGGGTATATTTATCTTAAGTAATTTAAAGTAAACTTGCAAGAGAGCCTTTCACAGTCTTATTAAAAATAACTACCTTGGGGGCCAGGTGGTAGTGTAGTGGGTTAAGCACACAGGATCCTGGTTCGAGCCCCCGGCTCCCCACCTGCAGGGGGATTGCTTCACAGGCGGTGAAGCAGGTCTGCAGGTGTCTGTCTTTCTCTCCCCCCTCTGTCTCAATTTCTCTCTGTCTTATCCAACAACAACGACAGCAGTAACAACAACAACAACAATAACCAAGGGCAACAAAAGGGAAAAAATTACCCTCCTGGAGCAGTGGATTTGTGGTGCAGGAACTGACTGATTCTTGGTGCAGGCACTGAGCCCTAGCAATAACGCTGGAGGCAAAAAATAAAAAACAAACAAACAAAGAAAACCTACCTTGGGGGGGGTGGCAGGCGGCGGTACACCTGGTTAAGCACACGTTACCATGCACAAAGACCCAGATTTGAACCCCCAATACTCTCCTCTAGGGGGGAAGCTTCACAAGTGTTGAAGCAGGTCTGCAGATATCTTTCTCCCTCTATATCCCCTTTCCTCTCCTCTAAAATTCTGACCTAATGAAGAAAGAAAGGAAGAAAGACTCTTCATGAAATAAACTTACAGAACCAATTCTGTTGTTGTTGCCATTTAGATAGAACAACAAAAATCCTTAGGTGAAAAAAGACAGTGGGGAGTCGTAGATAATACATAGTCCTACTAGCTTCCTGTGATTTCTTCTTTTTTTTGTGACTATTTTTAGAAACATTTCCTGGAAGGTGATTTTGTGATAGCAGTTGCACGCACTCATCACTGGTACTTGTTTCTCTTTACTCCGTGCCTGGAGTGTCTGTTCTCAGACTGTTGGCAGATTTCAGAGCTGGCATTGCTGAGAGAAGGAGCGTGCCCAGGTTGTGTGCTGAAATCCTCATGAAACCCAGTTCACACCACACTTATGGGAGGGGTCCCCTACACACACACACACACACACACACACACACACACACACACACACACACACACACACTTGGTGCTTTCCACGGCTCTACTGCCACTGGAGCTGCACCCTGCCCTCGCTCACTGTCCTGCACTCATTCCCATCTCTGCCTGCTGCTGCTCAAACTTGCCCCTATTATGTTTTCCTGATGTAGCTACTTAAGTAACTTTAAAAATTGTTTGCATCGAGACCAGGCAGTGGTGCACCCGGTTGAGCTCACTTGTTCCAATATGCAAAGACTGGGTTCAAGACACTGGTCTCCACCTGCAGAGGAAAAACTTCCTAGCAATAAGGAATGCTGCAAGTGTCTCTTCCGCTCTATCTCTCCCTTTCCTTCTGACTTCTCTCTGTCTCTATCCAATAAATAAAATAAATATTTAAAAAAAATATTTAGTTCATTTATAAAATAAATTCCCTTAAGCTTATATATAAAAAAAGGGACTGATTATCAAAGGAAACCACCTGGGACAGCAACAAGACAGGACTAGACCTACTATGGGAACCCACCAAGTCACCAGAGCATCCAGAGACCACATATCTACCCAGACCTCAGCTCAACCCAGTTGAGAAACTTCTCTAAAGAACAAGGAATATCAAAGATCACCTGAGACTGAAACAAGATGAGACTGGGACTACTTTGGGAACCCTCCAAGTCACCAGTGAGTGAAAATACATGTGGCTTGTGGACAGAGAGGAGCCTATAGAGAGATTCCTGGGGCTAAATCCCATATCTACTTCTGAGCAGCTGGTAACAGTCTGGCAGTTTGCCAGTAGAGGAGCCATCTCCAGTCTGTTTTACCAACAAAAAGACTGCTCAAGGGAGGAGAGGACTCCTGTAAGACTCAACAAATGCAACTGTGAGTCTCCATTTGCAACTGCCCTCAGAGGCTGGAGCAGCAGAGGGGAAGCCCTGTGCTGACATTTGGAAGCAGAGAACTGACCAGGAAACTCAGGAGAAGATATACTCCCTGGTGGCCTAGCAGTGGGGCTGTACTGTGGGAGCCTTTCCACATTGTTCTCCTCATGAGAACATGATGAATAATTGCCTTAGAACCTACAGACTATAAATTGGACTTGTTTAGAAACTCATAGGGCCCAGTAGTGCTGCTTGGCTTGCTAGAGAAGCTGAATTGAGCCTGGAGCTTTGCATCCTTGGGGCGTGAGAGTTTCTTTGCATAACCACTGTGCTGTCTCTCTCCCCACCCTGCTTTATCTCTTGGTCAGGAGTGAGTGATTAAGCTAAAAAAAAACTACTTATAGGTAAAAAGCCCTCAGACTACCATAGCCTACAGGGAAGAAAAAGAACAAAAGAGGCTTTAAGAGCCACTGTCCTTCAACTCAGGAATTGAGATAACATTGAAACAACTGTTAATTTCCACAGCTATTAACTCTTTAAGTACCTTACTTAGACACAAGGTAATCTAGGCAAGAGTGATTAGTTGACTGAAAGTACTGAGAAGGACCTCATAACACACTATAATAATGGTTAAACCAAGGAAAAACATTGGAGAAATGAACTAGGACAAAAGTCTAGCTAAAACCCCCCAAAGGTAGAAACACAGAAGAATGAGATCAACATCCAAATGCTAGCTAAGGAATTAGTCACAGGAGTGAGGAAAGAATTTGAAAGAATTATCATCAGAAATGCAGAAACAAGTGAGTCTCTGAAAGAAAGCACTAACTATCTTGAGGTCATTAGAGAGCTGAAAGGTGAAATAACTGAGCTAAGAGCACAACTAGCTGAACATGTTAATACAGTATCAGAACAGGGCAACAAAATAGCTGAGCTACAGAAAACAACAGAGGGGAGAGAGAATAGAATAAGTGAGGCAGAAAACAGAATTAACAAGATTGAGGACAAATTAGAGAAAACTTAAGAAGTAAGAGATCTCAAAAAAGAGATTGAGAGATACCGAAAACAACAATAGAGACATATGGGATGACTTCAAAAGAAGTAACATATACATTATAGGCCTACCAGAAGAAGAAAGAAAGGGAGGGGAAGAAAGCATTCTTCAGGACATTCTAGACAACATAAAAGACATAAAGATTCAAGAAGCCCAGAGGGCCCCAAAAAGAATTAACCCAGACTTAAAGACACCAAGACATATCATATTTGGAATGAAAAAGAATAAGGATAAAAAAAGGATCCTGAAGGCTGCAAGAGAAAAATAAAGAGTCACTGACAGAGGATAAACCCATAAGATTAGCAGCAGACTTCTCCACAAAAACACTACAGGCCAGAAGAGAATGGCAAGATATCTATTAAGTGCTCAATGAGAAAGGCTTTCATCCAAGACTACTGTATCCTGCTAGACTGTCATTCAGGCTAGATGGAAGCATAAAAATCTTCTCAGACAGGCAACAATTGAAGGAATCAACTACCACCAAACCTGCCCCGAAAGAAGTTCTGAAAGGTCACCTATACACAATCAGATCACCATAAACATGCCATATATCAGAACACTCTATAAATCTACAATAATGGCATTAAAGTATCTTCAATCTGTAATCTCAATAAATGTCAATGGCCTGAATTCACCTATTAAAAGGCACAGAGTAGGAAGATGGATCAGAAAACACAATCCAACCATATGTTGTCTGCAGGAATCCCACCTAACTCAACAAGATAACACACAGACTCAAAGTGAAAGGATGGAAAACTACCACATAAGCCAGTGGACCGCAAAAAAGGGCAAGAACAGCTATGCTCATATCTGACATGATAGACCTTAAAATAAATAAAATTTTAAAAGATAGGGATGAGCATTACTTAGTGCTCAGAGGATCAATCAGTCAAGAGGACTTAATGATTATAAACATCTGTGCACCCAAGGAGAGGCCATCTAAATGCACCAAACATCTACTAAAAGAGCTACAGCACTATGTTAACAGCAACACAGTAATAATAGGGGACTTTATCACCCCACCCTCGACAGATCATCCAGGTAGAAAAATCAATAAATGAAGAGATAGATAAACTGGAACTATTGGACATTTTCAGAGTAAAAATGATGATTTCACCATTTTCAGCCCATGGAACAGGATGGCAGAGGACCTACTGGGGGTTGTATTTTTGTGTGGAAAACTGAGAAATGTTATGTATGTATAAACTATTGTATTTACTGTTGACTGTAAAACATTAATCCCCCAATAAAGAAATTAAAAAAATAGGATTGATTTACTTTATTATGAGAGATAGTATGGGGCTGGGGAGATAGTATAATGGTTATACAGAAAAGATTTTCATGTCTGAGGCACCAAAAGTTCCAGGTTCAATCCGTAGCACCACCATAAGCCAGAGCTGGGCTGGCTTTCTCTCTGTATCTCTCTCATTAAAATACATAAAATATTGAGAGGGGGAGGGAGAGTAAGTATGAGAGAGGCTGGAGAGAGAGGACCAAAGACTGCTCAGCTCTTGCATAAAGTGGTGATGGGGATTGAACCAGTGGCCTCAGTCCTCAGGCATGCAACTAGGTGCTCTAAGAGGCTGTACTATCTCCCAGGCTCCCCACAAACATTATAAACTGTGTGCATGAATATATTTTATTTTTCTTGTAAGTAAATTACATTCCATAATAAGCAAACCCTTCTCAGGTACATGTTACTTAGTGTTATAGATAAATATGGTAATTTTTTAGCTCCTTTATACATTTCACTACTCTTATTATTAATCTTAAAATTCTCCCATGCCTAGTATGGATTATCCTGCCAACCCTCATGTTCAGCAGAGAAGCAATTACAGCAGCCAGATCTTCCACCTTCTGCACCCCATAATGATCCTGGGTCCATGCTCCCAGAAGGATAAAGCATAGGAAAGCTTTCAAGGGAGGGGAATGGGATACAGAGTTCTTTCTGGTGGTGGGAATTGTGTGGAAATGTACCCCTCTTATCCTATGGTCTTCTCAATATTTCCATTTTATAAATTAAGAAAAGTTAAAAAAAAAACAACTCCCATGCCCTTATATCAAAAGTGACCAAAACACAGGCAATTTCAAGTGGAATCCAAAGAATAATCCATTAGTGTCCTTCAAGTGACTTAAATATTGCAGTTATTTTAATCTTTAGCATAAATTTATCTTTAATTTTGTAAAGATTTTTATGGAGTGTGATTTCTACCTTCTGGACTCAGTTTCTCATTTTTTCTATTTTTGGAGGGTGGAGGAGATAACATAATGGTTATATAAAAAAACTTTCTGGCATATTGCACCGAAGTAAAAGACTCTGGTGTGTGTGTGTGTGTGTGTGTATGTAGAATACAGGTCCAATAAGGATGACAGAGGACCTAGTGGGTGTATTGTTATATGGAAAACTGAGAAATGTTATGCATGTACAAACTATTGTATTTACTGTTGAATGTAAAACATTGATTCCCCAATAAAGAAATAAAAATAAATAAAATCCCTGGTGATATTGCAAAACAAACAAACAAACAAAACCTTTCATGCCTGAGACTGCAAAATCCCAGGTTCAATACCTTCATCACTATAAAAAGCAGAGCTGAGCAGCGCTCTGGTTAAGGGGGTAGAGGAGGAAGAAAGAGAGGAGAGACACCTCAGCACTGCTCTACCACTCATGGAGCACACCCCTCCCATGCTGTCCATGGTGCTTGCATGTGCTGGGGCCCAGTCTTTACCCCAAACCTTCCCTTACCTTGTACTTGGTAAGGCGCATACTCTACTGGACAAGCCGTTTCTGTAAGCCCCCCCGGCATTCTGGATACCTACACATACCTAACCTATTTCTCAAGTTACCCCTGAGCTCAATTTATCACCCACCACTGTTCCTAGCAAACATTACTTTTTCCCCCCTCTTTCTCTCTCTTTCTCTCTTCCTTTCTTTCTCTCTCTTATTTTTTCTTTCCTTCTGTTAGAGGTCAGAGACAGAGAAGGAGTGAGGGGAGACCTCTGCTCCCCTGCTCCCCTGCTCATGAAGCTCCCCCGGCAGATAGGGGCTGGGAGTGCAAGCCTGGGTCCTTGCACATGGTTTTGTGTGTTGCTCTGCTGGGTGAGCCAGCACCCTGTTCCTCTGGTCCTCAATTCTAAACCTCCCCAGGGTCTGACAGTCTCTGTACAACAGTGAGACATCCTGTAGCAGTTGGAGCTTCCTCCTTCCCTCTGAGGTTGCTCAAGTGCTAAATTCTTTTGCCAGAACTGGAAGTGGGTCTGTATTTTATGGTCCCCTGACAACAGCCTCCAGGGCTGTTCAGGTGTTCTTCCCAAATCCCAAGGCGTCTCTGTGACCTCCCTCCCCTTCCCCAGTTAAGCCTAAGGGCCTCTTTTCTGCCACACAGCTTAAGTTCATGGCTCTCTTGCTTGGGGCACAGAAAGCCCTCTTGGCAAAGCTGGCAGGCATCCGGTAGGGGCTCTCACTTCTCCACCAAACATTTTTTTAAAAAATATTTTTATATTTATTTATTTTATTTTATTTTTATTTATTTTTTAAATTTTTATTTTTTAAAAATATTTATTTTATTTATTTATTCCCTTTTGCTGCCCTTGTTGTTTTATTGTTGTAGTTATTATTGTTGTTGTCATTGTTGGATAGGACAGAGAGAAACGGAGAGAGGAGGGGAAGACAGAGAGGGGGAGAGAAAGATAGACACCTGCAGACCTGCTTCACCGCCTGTGAAGCGACTCCCCTGCAGGTGGGGAGCCGGGGTTCGAACCGGGATCCTTATGCTGGTCCTTGTGCTTTGCGCCACCTGCGCTTAACCCGCTGCGCTACAGCCCGACTCCCTATTTATTTATTTTAAATATTTAGTTTTTTTAAATTTTAATGAGAGACAGAGATAGAGAGAGATAGAGAGTTAGAGAGAAAGACCAGAGCACTGCTCAACTCTGGATCATGGTGGTGCTAGGGATTGAACCTGGAACCTCAAACCCTCAGGCACAAGAGTCTTTTTTTTTTTTTAAAGGTTTATTTGTTTTTTTATTTATTCCCTTTTGTTGTCCTTTTTTAAATTGTTGTTATAGTTATTGTTGTTGTTATTGATGTCATTGCTGTTGGATAGGACAGAGAGAAATGGAGGTAGGAGGGGAAGACAGAGGGGGAGAGAAAGATAGACACCTGCAGACCTGCTTCACTGCTTGTGAAGTGACTCCCCTGTGCAGGTGGGGAGCCAGGGGCTTGAACCTGGATCCTTAACACCAGTCCTTGCGTTTTGCGCCACCTGCGCTTAACCCACTGCACTACCACCTGACTTCCCTCCACCAAACTTTAAGGCAGCATTTGAAAATGTTTTTCTCCAATTTATTCTAGTGGACTTCTGTCTTCTTGCCAATATTTTTTTTTGGGGGGGTGATTGGAGGGAAGGAAAATATTTGGGTGGCTGGAGTCTCTGCTGTCACACCTGCCACTGCTGGTGCACAAGGTCAGCATGTGCCCAGGGGTGCAGTCCCTCACCATCATGTCCCCATGTCTTTTCTTGCCCAGTGGTTGCTGTGATCCTGAAGGCGTTGACCTATGATGAGAAGCGTGGAGCCTGCAGTGTGGGTGCCAATGTCAGGGATGCTGCCTGCTACGTGTGCTGGGCCTTTGCACGTGCCTACGAGCCCCAGGAGCTGAAGCCTTTTGTGGCCTCCATCTCCAGGTAAGCCTGCTGGGAGGGGAGTGGGGTGCCCCACCTGCGACCATGTCCTGGTGGCCTGTGTGTGTGCACAGCCAGTGAATGCTACAGTTTCCTAAGAACTGGTGTACAGAAAGCTGGTATCGATGCGCTAAGACTCATTATCTTTCTATCTGTCTATCTATCTATCTATCTATCTATCTATCTATCTATCTATCTATCTATCTATCTATCTAATGCAGTAGTAACAGAATGAACCCAGGACCTCACAAATACAGTGAGATATCACCACTGAGCAAAATTCTTGACCCTGTTTTCTTTTTTCTTTTTTTTTTTTTGGGAGGGGAGGGTGTCTGGAGAGATAGACCCAGAGAAGAGGAGCAGTGTCTTGGCACCAGGTCACCAGCTGTGGTGCTCCCACTCTGGGCCTGGGCTTGAACAAGGGCCTTATTCATGGCAGGTGCATCTGCTTCTCTAGGTGAGCTCTCTCCCAGCCCCTAAGAATGTAAGTGCAGAGGAGACACTCAGGTCCAGAGTTCCTTTTTTACAGGCAATAGGTTCATACCAGAGTCTAGGAAGAGCATTCTGGACTTACAAAGGTAGGAAACTCTTTTCTGCCTCGGGCCACTTTGATGTTTATAATACTATTTACAGGTCACAGAAAATCACCAACCTCAAAATCAGCACTTAATGTTGCTGTGAAAAGAGCTCCAGTTTGCCTCTGCAACTGCGCCCTCCCCCCCCCCCCCCCAGGCTGCACGCTTCCCACCCCATCTAGAGGCTGGGACTGCCCCATGTTGATAAATCCTTAGATGAAAGGCACAGTGTCCCCATGATACAGAGTACATAGAGGGCATCTTAGTCCAACTTTCCTGGATGGAGGTTGGTCTAGAAACTGGGCTGTCAGCCACCAGCACAGGAGGGTTTCCTGGGGGTGCTTGATACTGGGAAGGAAGCCCTCTGAGGCTGCTTTTTGGAGGGTGGGGTGGAGAGCTCTCCAGACCCAGTTTTCTGGGTCTTATATGCCAGTATCTGTGTCACTCAGTATCCACTGGTGGCTAATCTCACCTGCTCACTTGCTATAGATGTGGAGAACATTTCTCTTCAGAACAGCTCTGTGAGGTGGGGAAAGATGCTGATTCTCTGATGAAAGAACTGGAACCAACATTCTCAGGCTGTGTGCAGACTAACTCTAGTGCAAGGGCTTCTTTTTGGGTCATGGGAGCTGATACACACACACACACACACACACACACACACACACACACACACACACACACACACACACACTTATGTATTTACTAATAAGAGAGAGAGGGAGGTGAGAGCCAGAGCATCACTCTGGCACATGCAGTGTCAAAAAATCAAACTCAAGACTTAATGCATGAGAGCCCAATGCTCTAGCCACTGTACCACCTCCTGGGCCACTGATAATGATTTTTTTTTTTTAAAAAAAGCTTATAAACACTTTATTTAGTTCTGTATAGTGGGTAGGTTCCCAGGAAAATGCACAGATGTAAGGAAGGTATTCTTGGCTTAATGCAGGAGCCAGTGGGTTACATGGCACTGAGCACAGCGGTCATGGAGAAGCACCAATAATTTAGAAGACAGATTTAGGAAGTAGAATATAGATAAAATTAAAAAGCAAACTCCAAAAGGTTACTGTTTGAGGACAGGGACAGACAGTGACCTTTAGATTCAGTAGTTTCACTTGAAGGCCACAGAATTGTTGCTCATGTAATTATTAGAAACATACTAAAACCCAGAGCTGATATTCTGCAAAATGTTGTGTAAAATCTTTCTATAGATGTGAGGTAGTCAGAGTCTAGCTCAGTCCTTCTCTAGCTTCTTGGGAAAATGCTGAATTGGAAGGAGAGCTGTACCAGCTTCAGCATTTCAGAGGCAAGGAAGGCTTCTCAGGACATACAAATTCACACACAGTATTAGAATCTGAATAATGAATGGCACCTTGAGTTTCAATTGTCACTGTCCTGAATTCATCTGGATAGTGACTTTCTGCTTGGGGAAAAATGTCAAAGAAAGGTCTCCCCCATAGAGGGAGTTTGTACATGGACTTTTGCAGCCCAATTTGTTATTCCATTTTTGAGGAGGATTTTGACTAGAAGGTGGTGGGGGTCTCCATTTTTGTTCATGAGCACTCAGGGAGGGGCATCAGCCAGGAAGAATCATCACCTGGTCACTTCCACTGTAGGAGATGGATTTCTAGATTCTGCTCGGCTTGTCTAAGCCGCTTCTGCAGCTTTTGAGGAAGTGCCACCAGGACATGCACAGCAGCTGAGGAGAGATGGGGGCCAGGGACCCTGCGCTCCTTGCTATGGGCTTGGGGGCTGGGGCGTCACTCTTCCCACTGACGTCTTCGCTCTTCAATGGATATTTCTTGACCTCTGTCTCTGGACTGCCCAGAAGTGCAGCCAGGCCTGTCTCTTGTATCTCTTCATCTCGATGCTTATATCAAAGCCCAGTCTGCAGAGGAGCCCGTGATAATGTAATAAAGACACCTGCCCCCTCCCAGCCTGTCCCCTCTGGAGGGTAAGGACAAAGCATGAGTGGCTTGGCTGGGACTGCAGGCAGTCCTAATGGGTGGTGGTCATCAGACATTGGGCTCTACCTGAGCCTCTGTGCTCCTCCACCTACATGCTAGTTCTCCCCTGATCTGTCTGCCCAGGCTTTCTTTATGTGTTAACTGTCCCGCCCCTGGACTTTTTTTTTCCCCAATATTTATTTATTTTGTATAGAGACAGTGGTTGAGAGAGAAGGGGGGAGATACGGAGGGAAAGAGATAGAAAGATACCTACAACACTGTTTCACCACTTGTGAAGCTTCTCCCTGCAGGTGGAGGAGACCAGGGCCTTGAACCCAGGTCCTTGTGCATTGTAATGTGTGCACTCAACCAGGTGCGCCACCACCTGGCCTCCGTCCTAGGACCTTTTGGCAATGGCTTCCACCACTTGAGTATGAGGGAGATATCTCTTCCTGGCTGTCACATCAGCAGCCACAGGGCAGTAGCTCCCCTCAGGCTGAGGCTCAGCTCACAGGGTTTCTATGGCATTATTGACGTGTGCTGAGGGAGGGATGGCTCTGAGGGTGGAGCGACTACCGTGTAGATGAGAAACCCGGTTGTCCGCCATGAGGCGGGCACCTCCTTTCAGACTCCTTCCCACTCTACTCCTCACATTTTATCCCTGTCTGTGTGCTTGTCTGCGGCTCTGCACTCATGGGAGCTTGCCCCTCTCTCTTTTTCCTCAGGGCTCTCCCTGGTCTGGCCTAACTGGTGCAGTGGGGCCAAAGATGAAGGCTGACTGGGGTGTGGCCTCCCTCGGTGGAAGAGCAGGAGTCCACACCCTGCACATGTGGCATGGAAGCCACCATGCACACCATAATGTATGAGCCTCACAGGCCCTTCCTCCTTCCTACCGTGGGCAGAGAAAGATGGTGCTGGCGGTCCTGGGGCCTGTGGGGCCTGTGGGTCAGAGGATAGGTCTCCCCTGGGGCCAGGGCTTTGGAGAGCAAAGGATTCACTTTGAGCTGCAAGCACATAATTTTTTCTCTCTGCAACTCCCATGCCTCAACTGTGATTTCATAGAGCTGGAGATCAGTTGATGAAGGAATTGCTGGGAGCTGGGAGGTGCACACCCCATTGAGTGCACATGTTATAGTGGGTTCAAGTCCCCAGTCCCCATCTGTGGGGGTGGGGAGGGGAAACTTAACAAGCAGTAAAGCAGTGCTGCAGTTGTCTCTTTTTCTCTTCTCTGTCTGCCCCATGCCTTTCAATTTTGCCTCTATTTAATAAGTAAATAAAATATTAAAATATTTAACCTATAATAATAATAAAAAAAAAGCATTGCTGGTAAAGGGTAAGCCTGGTCTTGGTAGGGTGATGGTTCTGTGGAGGCCGGGCTCGAGGGCTTGGTGACATGTGCTGTGGGCATGCCCTGTAGGGTGAGTGACTTAGCAGGAGGTATGCAAGCTCTAGGTTACCCTTCTATTCTTCCAAGAAAGAAAGGTAAGCTGGGGCCATGAAGCCAGCCTTACATGGCATATCCACAAAGGCAAATCCATGTGAGCCCCTGCATAGACCAGCAGCAGTGCCCTGTCAGGAGAGAGTGATTTAGCAGGACTGCTTGGGGCTGAGCACTTCCCAAGAGCCCCCCCCCCCCACACACACACACATGCCTCCATGTACCCTGTGCTGGGTTTGAGTGGGCATGCAGCTGGATGTTCAGAACACTGACTTCCCAGTGCCCAGGCTTCCCCAAATTGACTCTCCTATTACAAATGACCAAGCAAGCAAACCATCATGCAGTGTCCAGTGTCTGTCTCCAGAAACTCAGTTGCCTTGCTCTGTCCTTTGATCTCAGAGGAGGTTGAGTTTCCCGGACTTCTGGGCATGCCCAAGTGATTGCTAATGAGTTTACTTAGCAACTCATACACTGAAACCACCAGCTGGTGGTGGTGGTGGTGGTGGTGGTGGTGGTGGTGGTGGTGGTGGTGGTGGTGGTGGGGTGACTCCTCTTCACTACCTAATTTCTTCTAATTAGCCAGGAGCTTACGGCCTCAGGAGTTTCTGCTTAGAAGTGGCCCTTGTCCTGTTCCTGTGCCTGTCCCCAAATCAGATCAGCTTGTGCCCTCAGAGCTCCCTGCAGCCTCCCCAGGCCAGTCTGGCAGGTTCTAAGGGAGCCTGCGCCCCAGCTCTTCCTCTCCCTCTGGGCTGCAGGCATCTGGGGGTGGGGGATGCGGGGAGGCAGGCCTGCAGGTGAGTCATGGTGCCAGGTGAGCTTGGAGGACGCTGCGGCATGCGCCTCCCTGCCCCTGGAGTATCGGTTGGGGTGTGTCCTTCCAGATCTGCCTCCCTGGGTTTGTAATAAGTGACCACATTTTAATTGCCAGCTTCTAAGTCCATTAATTGGGGGCAGATGATAAAATCTTGATATCTTCAAATACACTTTCATGAACTTTCAGGATTCTGCAGAATCAGACAGTTGAGATAAAAACATATTCCTCTGAAATGTAATAGAAATGGCTGAAGAGAATCAGAGTGGTGATAAGGGGTAGGAGTGGAGGCAGAGGGTGGAGGACCTCACACAGTGAGAGTCCCCTGGACTGTTCACTTGGTCTGAGCACATAGGGCATCAACTTTTTGGTTGAGTCACCCACTCTTCTTCCTAAAGGAACTTAGATAAACTGTCCTTTCAGTTTCATTTGTGAATATGTCAGGCCACTCACTCTGACTTTTAAATGTCTGAAAGGATGATTCTGGGTAATTCAGTCATGTCTTCATTCAGCTCTGGGTGGTCATACCCTAAGCACCACACATTGCTGAGGAGATAGCATGATGATTGTGTGGACAAGGAACCAGGGCTTCCTGAAAAGCCAAGGGTGATTCAGTCATAGTGAGCAGCCCCTAGTGAAAAGGGCACAGAGTGGTCGTGCAGAAGCTAGAGATACCTTCTCCCCAGTCATCTGTAACTTGTTTGCAAGAAGGGAAGAAAAACGAGTGCTCACTGCTGCCAGTCTGTGTGTGTGGGTTGGCTGCCACCTTCCAGCGATTTCCTCACCTGAAACTCTTTTGTAAGCCTCCCTCCTGAGCTCCTGTTGACATCAGCGCAGCAGCCCCTCCCGCGCCAGGGGCCGCTGCCTGCCTGCCAGCCAGTGTGAGCAGCCTGGGGATTGGCTCCCAGATCTCTTCCTCGAGGGTAAGACTGTCCTGAAAAAATCAGGACAGGCAAGCGTTGCTCAAAGCTACGTCTTGTTCTCACTCAGCGTTTCTTAATGGCTGGCTTCCAGAGGGGGAAGAGAAACCTTTTGTGTCTCAAGCAAAGTTCCTTGGTGGTGACTGACCATCATGCCCACCTCTTTCCACCTGGCCAGCTGTGCTCCAGAGTGTTCCCCCTGTTCTGCCATCTGCTATGAGTTGCCATCTTTTATGGCTCAGGGAGGTAAAGCTCAACCACTGGCAAGGCTTGCATTTCACGCACAGAAGAGATATGACCTGTACCTTGCTAAGAGCAGGGATGGGCGACCAGTTATCTGCCTGACTTTTAAAATTTTTTTCTGCTTCAACGTGGCTGGGTTACTATTAAGACAAAGTACACATTTTGCTTCTTGTGGCTGTAAAATATTAAACTAACCAGATGTGGGGGGGGGGGGGGCGGGGGCCCCCTGTGAGACCTGCTAAGAATCGGGTGTCTGAAGCCAAGGCAGGTTGAGGCAGGTAATTCCCCCGGACTCGGACGAGAAAGAAAGTCCTCTCTGTCTGACACAGAGCATTGCTGTGTGTTGGGAAACCCTGGTGATGTATCACGCCGGCTCCCTCAGTGAAAGCAGACAGGCAAAGGTGCCCGGGCACTCAGGCCCGTGGGGCTGGCTCCTCGCATCTCCCCTGAAACCTGAGAAAGTGTGTGGCTCCCAGGCTTGGGGAAACACCGACAGCTGCGTGGGTGCAGGCTCTCCGTGGGCGTCTTCAAGTTCATATTTGACCACTACAATCATACTGCTTGCCTTGGGAATACAAGTACTTCTAAACAAGCCAGTTTTGTTCTGAAAGTGTGAAATTAAACTAGTTTCTTTTCGTTTTCTTTCTCTCCACAATCCCCTTTTTTACCAGAGCACTACTCAGTTCCGACTTATGGGGATGCTAGGGCTTGGACCTGGTGCCTTTAGTGTCTTTCCCATGAGTGAGATAGAGAGATAGATAGAGGGAGAGCAAGCGAGCACATATTGGAAGACTCTGAAACTGCTGTTGTTCATAGATACGAGCAGGACTGATTTGCAGAATAAGGTCTAAAGTTGCCCTCAACTTGAGCCTATTAGGTAGCCCTGCTGTGTTTTGCAAAGTTTGACAAGACATAAGCAGAACAGTTGGTGTGTGCAGCCACCTGGAGAAGTGGGAGAGGCATCTGTGAGGGGTCACCCATGGCCATGCCCACTGCTTTGTGCCCCACACCCTTTATGAGCAGTCCCCTCCTACAAAGGGGCTGCCTACTGAGGTGTCAGGGGAAGGTCTAGAAGAAAGCAAGTCACCCATAGTTACCATAAGTGGGACATAGTCTCCTAGTGCTGCTATTATTGTTGTTAGTTTTGCCACTAGAGTGACTGCTGAGGCTTGGTGTCTGCATGACTCTACTTCTCCTGGCGACCTTTCCTTTTCTCTAGAAAAAGAAAAAGACGCATAGCAACATTTACGACATTCCCCCCCGCAGGTGCTCCCATGTGGTCATCCAGGACTCGAACCCCCAGTTCTTGCACATGGTGATGTGTGCAGAACCACCTGTCAGCCCTCCATCTTCTAGTATTTGACTTGATGTTGACATTGATGTTTGGGCCTGAAGCTAAGCCACCTTCCTTCTGCTCCTTGTCACTACTAATTTCTCTCAACGGGTTCGTCCTGAAAAATTCCCCTCAGCAGGCCCCCAAAAAGCTGTAGATGTGACCCAGAAAGTCTTGGCAGGAATGAGTCTTAGTGAGACTTGGCCTAGGCAGTTTGGGGCTGCAGGGGATAAGTGGAGAGTCACATAGAGGGGTTTTGGCTGGCTGCCCGTGTTGGTTCTTTGTGTTTTTTTCTGCTTGTTAATCACTGTATACTATGAGTTTGTTTGTTACATATGAGAGAGTGTATGTGTTTCACATGAGAAAGAGAGAAGCCAGAACATCACTTCAGTGTATACAGGGCTGGGGAATTGAACTAGGAACCTCAGGCATGCAAGCCTGACACTGCCAACTCAGCTGTTATCCTGACTGTAGTGCCCATCCTTTAAAGATTGTGACTTAGAGTCAGTGGACAGAAAGTTTCAAAAATTCAGTGGAACTAAGTGGACCAAGAGTCAAAGATAGAAGTATAAAATTTGGGGAAGTCAGGCAGTAGTGCAGCGGGTTAAGCGCAGGACCGGCGTAAGGATCCCAGTTTGAGCCCTGGCTCCTCAAGCAGTGAAGCATGTCTGCAGGTGTCTATCTTTCTCTCCCCCTCTCTGTCTTCCCCTCCTCTCTCCATTTCTCTCTGTCCTATCAACAACAACGACATCAACAACAACAACTACAACCATAAAAAAACAAGGGCACTAGGGAAAGAGAGAGGCAGACTGGGAGTCCATGTTCAGCGGGGAAGCAATTACAGAAGCCAGACCTTCCACCTTCTGCAACCCACAACGACCCTGGGCCCATGCTCCCAGAGGGCTAGAGAATGGGAAAGCTATCAGGGGAGGGGAGGGGATGGGATATGGAGATTGGGTGGTGGGAATTGTGTGGAGTTGTACCCCTCCTATCCTATGGTTTTGTTAATGTCTCCTTAAATAAAAAATAAATTAAAAAAAACAAGGGCAACAAAAAAGGGAATAAATAAATATATATTTTTAAAAGTATACATTTTCCTTGTGTCAAAAGTCAAAGGGAATCAATCACTAGTATTATTGTCCTTTTTCTAGAATATATGATCTTAGGAGTTTAAAATGTTCTTAGTAATATGGAAATGTGATTCTAAATTTCATTTCTGAGAATATTTAGAATGTCATACTTTTTTTTTTTGCCAAAGATGGTAATTATTAGACGATCACTATAATACAAGTCTTATCAGTTTTAATGATTTCTAAGATTTTATATTTAAAAAACATTATGACATTGAAATAGAAATTACCTGGCTCACCTGGTAGAGTGCATTCTGTATTGTGCTTGGGCCTGGGTTTGAGCCCCTGCTTGCCATCTGCACTGGTAGGCTGCTCTGTGAGCAGTGGGAGAGTCCTGTGAAGTCTCCCCTTGCTCTTTCTCTATACTTTTCATGCTCTATCAAAAATAAATAAATAAAATGGAAACAAGCACGGGTAGACTCTCATGCCTCAGACTCTGAAGCCTGAGGTTCAGTCTCCTGCTCCACCATAAGCCAGAGCTGAGCAATGTTCTAGTAAAAATAAAATAAAAGAAATGGAAAAAACAAATCTGGCAGGAGGGGTTGGATGGTGGTATACCTGGTTAAGTACACATGTCATCCTGTGCAAGGATCTGGGTTCAAGCCCCTGCTCCATACCTGCAGGGGGAAGCTTCACAAGTGGTGAAGCAGGTCTGCAGGTGTCTCTTCTCTCTCCCTCTCTATCTCTCCGTTCCTCTCTATCCTATAAAATAAAATAGAAATAGGGGGTCGGGCGGTGGCGCAGTGGGTTAAGTGCATGTGGCGCAAAGCGCAGGAACCGGCGTAAGGATCCCGGTTCGAGCCCCCGGCTCCCCACCTGCAGGGGAGTCGCTTCACAGGCGGTGAAGCAGGTCTGCAGGTGTCTATCTTTCTCTCCCCTTCTCTGTCTTCCCCTCCTCTCTCCATTTCTCTCTGTCCTATCCAACAACCAATTGCGTCAACAAGGGCAATAATAATAACCACAACGAAGCTACAACAAGGGCAACAAAAGGGGGGAAAAAAAAAAGGCCTCCAGGAGTGGTGGATTCATGGTGCAGGCACCGAGCCCAGCAATAACTCTAGAGGAGGAAAAAAAAAATAAAATAAAAATAAAATAGAAATAAAAAGTGGCCACCAGGAATGGTGGGTTTGTAATGCAGGCACTGAGCCTCAGAGGTAACCCCGGTGGCAATTAAAAAAAATAAAACTAAGAAGAATCTGGCGGGAGTCATAAAATCTTGCAGGTGCAGAGCTCTAGCAATACAAACCCTGGTGGCAGGAGGAAAAGGGGTGGAGATCCTGCTACTGTGGTTTTAAGCTGGTATTTAAAAATGCCTCCTTCTGGTCATCACACAATGAAATAGTCCCTAGTATGTTCTTCTGTGCAGGGCAGACCCAGTGTGTCCTGTCTCTGACCCTGGGGCTCCCTTACTCTCACATTGACCTCACTTCTGGCATGGGTGGGTGGGGCCTCCCCTCTCATAGCAGACACTGCTGAGGTCCTCCAGGCCATCCCATTCTGCCTGGGAGGCTGTCAGACCACAGGGGAGGGCTTGGTCCCAGGACACCTGCCTTCTCTTCAGACTCCATTGGCACGTTGGTTCCCCAGGCCATTTAGGGACGATCTCGGTTCACAGGCGGCTCATACTTCTCTCACCAGCGTGTTCACTAAGGGATGTGACAAAAACACAAGCAGGCAAGCAGATGGGTACAGTGGGGTCTAGAGGGTCCCCAGGTAAGGGGTCTCTTCCTGTGCCCTTGTGGTGGCTGCCTTCCTGGGCTTGGTGAGCCCTGAAATAACTGGGATTTTTATGATGATTTCACTCCATTTATAGCCCTTCTGTCCTTTCAATAGAGGAGAACCCAAAATTCCAGCCCAACAGAGGGGAGCCCCAAATCCCAAGCTTCCTATAGGGTTAAGAGGTCTTTACAGCCACACAAGAGCACTGTTGAGCCTCTGCCAGCCTCTCCCCCTTAGAACAGACACACTTCATTGCCTAGCATAGCACAGAGCTCTAGCAGGCCTTGGACCTGGCAGAGACCAGTATAGAGTGCTTGCAGACTTATATCCACACACTCACCACACACTCACCTACACCTCACACACTCACACATCCATGCACACACTCATATGCCTGTGGTCCTGTACTCAAGGGCACATCCACCCTGGCAGTCCCTGCCCAGGCAAGGGTGCCTGTAAACCCCTGCTCTGTAAACCCTGTCCCTCCCCTGCTCTGCCCAGCCTCCCTCCCAGCACCCAAGCATCTTCTCTGTCACATGCTGTCCACAGTCACCATTTTGCATTTATCCCATGTCTGCATATACAGACATGCATGAGTATACACACACATGTGCCATACATGGTATCCAGACGTGATCCTTGTCTCTGTCACATAGCAAAACACTGTCGAGCTGAGTCTGGTTTGTACATTGTTCCCGCTCAGGAGAGTTTGCTGTCTGTCTGGACATGGAAGTCCCAAGAAGGACATGGAGCTTTCTGGGTGAGAAGAGCACAGCACTGGGTGGACTGGCTCCTCTCCAGAGGCTCCGTGGGGAATACCCCTCCTACCTCTCAGGCTTTTGGAGACTCCCAGTTCCTTGGCTGGTAGCCCCTTTTCCACATTCCACACCAGCAGCCTTGGGCAGGTTTCTCTGAGGCCTGTCTCCCAGTGCCGAGAGCCTTTGGGACCGTTCTGGGTTCCACCAGGATAAAGCCAACACCTGGTAACTTCCCGTTATCTGACCAGGCAACACATTCACAGCCTCCAGGGGCCAGCCTAAACATCTGAGTGGCACTGTCCTAGTGAAAGGGTGTCCACTGACCTAGGCAATCTGAGGCTTGGCTGCGCCTGGGATGCTTCTGCCAGAGGAACAGAAGAGCTAGGTGTACATGGAGCATTCCAGGGCCCACGGGAGGAAGAGGCTCAGATGCACACAAGTGGGTGGTGCCAGGCCCCCAACAATGGGGGCTCTTCGCCCTGCGTGTCTGAAATGCTTTTCTTGTAAAACATTTTCTTCTCGGGCTAATTTGAGATACCAACTCCGCAGTTGCTTTGACACTTTTTCTTAAAAACAAAGGCAACACATAGAGAGAGTTTGGCAGTTAACACACATCACCACGTGCAAAACACAGGTTTGAGCCTCCGCTCCCTGCTTGTAAAAGGGCAGTTTCATGAATGGTAAAGCAGTTCTGCAGGGTGTCTCTATCACTCTCCCTTTCTACTCCCTGCCCCCCCATTTCTCTGTCCTATCAAATGAGACAGAAAGAAAAAACTAAAACAAAACAAACAAACAAAAAACTATTGATAGAAAGTAGGGGCTGCGAGACTGCTCCATGCTATTAGTTGTGCTCAAGGTGTTGAGTTCACTCCACTCCTACGCCCAAGTGCCACATGAATATAAGTGAAACCAGAGCTCCTGGGCTCAGAAGAGCCTCTGAGGACTGGCTCCAGCTGGTGGCTTGCCAGGATTTGGGTGGCACTGGTAGCTACTCTGTGCCCCTGGTGCTTCTGGTTGAGGGTGCAGGCTGCTTTGGGGGTGCTGTCCATGCCTTGGCCATGCTGTCCCTTCCATCCCCAACTGCTGGCCCCCGTGCTCTGGGTGCTTGCTTTAGCTGATGCCCCAGGACCATGCCATGACCCCTCCTTGTGACCCAGTGACCCTTACAGGGTCCTAACACAGGCTCTTCTTGGAACCGTCAGCCCTCTCATCCCCCTCAGCTCCCAGAGGGACATCCCAGAGGCTCTCACTGGACTTTATTCACAAAACAGAGAGTGGTTGAGTTCACATGTCACCATGTACAAGGGCTCTGGCTCAAGGCTCTGGTCCCTACCTGTAGGCAGGGAACTTCATAAGCAGTGCTGCAGGTGTCTCTATGTATCTCCTTTTCTCCTCAAAAAGCAGGAAGGGGGTGGGCCAATACTCCATAGGGTGCTGCCTTCAAAGTCGCTTTACTGAGCCCTCTCCCCCTTTCTCACAGCGCCTTGGTCATCGCCGCCCTGTTTGACCGCAGCGTCAACTGCCGGAGAGCAGCCTCGGTGAGTTGTCCCATCTCACCCTCCTTTGGGGGGTGGGGTGGTTCCTGAACCTGCTGTCCTGCCGGCTGCCTGAGCCTCAGCAGAGCCGAGAGGGGGTCCAGACTGTGGGGGGCAGGGCCTGTTGAGGTTCTGGAGGCCCCTGCATTCAGTGGTCAGCGGTGCATCTGTGATTCTTGCCCTTGTCTGTGGTTACACTCAGGCTATTGTTATGTGTTTGTTTTTTAATTGCTTCCAGTGTTACCACTGGAGCTTGGTGCTGACACTACGAATCCACTCTTCCTGGTGACCATCTTTTTTTCTTTCTATTTTATTTGACAGGACAGAGATAAATTGAGACTGGAGAGAACGATGGGGGGAGGGAGTCACCTGCAGACCTGCAGGTAGAGAGTGGGGGCTTGAACCCTGGTCTTTGTACATAGCAGTGTGTGTGCTTAACTGGGCATGTCACTTCCTGGTCCCCAGTTATTAAATCTTTTTTATGGGCTAGGGAGATAGCATAGTGGTTATGCAAAAAGACTTTGATGCCTGGGGCTTCAAGGTCCCAGGGTTTATCCCCAGCACCACCAAAAGCCAGACCTGAGCAGTGCTCTGGGGAAAACAACAACAACGCACACATTTTTAATATTATTATTATTGCCACCAGTATTATTGCTGCAGGTTGGTGCCAGCACTATAAATCATGACTTCTGGTGGTCATTTTTCCTGTTTTAACTACCACAGTTGTTGCTGGGGCTCAGTGCCTATAGACTCCACCACCATTGATGGCTTCCCCCCCCCCTTCTTTAGTTTATGATAGAGGGTAAGACTGAGGTAAATGGAGACAGAGGTGGAGGGAAAGAGAGACACATCACGGCTCAGCCTTTTGGCTGAGATCAAATGTAGAGGTGCAGCACCACTTTACCACTTGTGAGGCTCCCTTCTGCAGGTGGGAGCTGGGCTTGAACCTGGGTCCTTACACATGGTGGCATGTGTAGTCTGTTAGGTGATACCACCTGGCCCATATACTCAGGTATCTACAGAACTAGTAGGGAAAGGTGCTTGAGAAAATTCTGTAGAGATGGGGGAAGAGGCAAGAGGGGTAAGACACACACACACTCAGAAGACTACTCTGGTGTCTGCAGTGACAGGGATGGGACCCACGGCCTCTCAACACGCAAGTCCTGTGCTCTGCCTGTGAGCCATCTCTCCAGCCCCAATACTCAGAAATCCTTACAGACCCACAGTGCTCTGGCTTGTGCAAGAGGGTGACAGTGGGGCACTGGGTGCTGTGTGAATGGCCCCCAGCACAGGGTTCTCCTGCACCAGCCTCAGACACCCCAGAGAATCAACCCAGGCATGAAGGACACCAGACGGGGAGCCTGGGGCCGTGGTGGAGTCAGCCTGCTTCTCCAGCCTCAGGCTGAGCCCCCGCTGCACACCTGTACACTCGGGCCTGCAGGTGTGCCCACTACACTGGCCCTCAGAGCAGAATCCCATGTGAGGGAAGAAGCCCCAAGATTGTCCAGCAGACTCCTCTACTCCAGGATGCCACATGGCATGGAGGGGAGGAGGGTGAGGCTGCCTTATTCTGGTTTATTTCTGCTGGATTGTCAGGTCTGATGTGTGTGTGTGTGTGTGTGTGTGTGTGTACACAAGTGTGTCTGTGTATGGTATGTGTGATGTGTGTGGTGGTGGTGTGTGCGCGCGCATGTATCTATTTTTGGAACTTGTCGTGAGTGATGAAGGAAAGCTTCCTCTGCATGTGTTGCCTCCTCCTCCTCCTGCTGCTCCCGTCCTCCTCCCATGGGTGAGGACCAGCAGGGACGGAGGGGTGAGAGCACCTTCCCTGCCTCCCTGTCTTGGTGTGGGAATGAATGTTCAGTTTCGTGCCATCAAGTGGAGAAAGTTGTAAGGGTCTTTATAAATGTTCTTTAGGAGGTTGAGGAATTTGCATTATCTTCCAGGAAGTTTTTTTTTTTCTTTTCTGTTTCATTTCCTTCCTTCCTTCCTTCCTTCCTTCCTTCCTTCCTTCCTTCCTTCCCTCCCTCCCTCCCTCCCTCCCTCCCTCCCTGCCTCACTAATCACTAGTGAATGTTAGACTTTGAGAACATAATGAGGTTTCCCCCTTTATTTTTGTTTTTGGTGCAGTGAATTCATCAATTTCCAGATATGAAACTATCCTTGACTTGCTAGGATAATTCCATCTGGTTTGCCAGTAATCTTGTTAAGGATTTTTGAGTCTCATGCTGGGGAGGTGGCCTAGTGGGCAGAGCACAAGATTTAATGTGTGTTAGGCTCCAAGTGCCATCCTACTCACAGCACATACCAGAGTGATCTGGTTTCTCTTATTTATAAAGTGAAGAAATATAATAAATCTTTTAAGAAAATAACTTTTGATCCCAAGGGATAATTGGTTTGTAGTTTTTGTTGGTTATGCTTTTGTTTGGCTATAGAATGAGAGTCTGTCTCATTGGCTTAGTGGAAGGGGCTGAAAGTGTTCACTATTCTGTTTTGTAGAATAATGATTTTCTTTCTTCTAGATTGAGTGAGGCGAGCGGGGGGAGAGGATGCCAGACCAACTGATGGATTACAGCCTGAAATTTACTTTAATGCAGTAGGGGCTGGGCTTGAACCTGGTTCTCAAGTATAGCAAAGAAGTACATTATCCAGTCTGGAGAGACAGCATAATGGTCCCTCAAATGACCTTCATGTTTGAGGCTCTGAGGTCCCAGCACCACCATAAGTCAGAGCTGAACAGGGCTCTGATGCCTCCTCCCTTCACAAGTTAAAAAAAAATAAAAAGAATAAAAAGTGCACTATCCAAGTGAGCTATTTGGCCAGTCTAATTTTAAAAAGATTTAAAAAGATACTCCTTGATTTCAACTTTAGATGTTTGCTAGAAAATCAGTAGTAAACCACCTTTTTTTTCTTCTATTATTTATTTGGAAAGAGCTTATATTGTTGTGTGGTCCGGGAGGTGGCGCAGTGGATGGAGCATTAGATTCTCAAGCATGAGGTCCTGAGTTTGATCCCCGGCAGCACATGTACCAGAGTGATGTCTGGTTCTTTCTCTCTCTCCACTTATCTTTCTCATAAATGAGTAAAATCTTTAAAAAAAAAAAACTTCTATTGTTTGCTTACTTTGTTTGCTGTAGGCATTTTAACCTCTACACACACATACTCTCTCTCTCCCTCTCTCTCTCTCTCTCTGCCACCAGGGTTATTACTGGGACTTGGTGCCTGCATGATGAATCTACCACTTTGCTGCCATCCCTCCCCCCTCTTTTACTAGATAGGACAGAGAGAAATTGAGAAGGGAGGGGGAGATAGGAGGAGAGAGGCAGAGAGACTTGCAGCCCTGCTTCACTTATAAAGTTCCCCCTTGCATGTGGGGGCTGGGGGCTTGAACCTGGGTGCTTGTGCATGGTAATGTGTGTGCCCAACTGGGTGCACCACAACCTGGCCCACTCTTTTGCCTTCCTTTTAGTGAAGGGAGATCTCTCCATTTGGTCTAAAGGTACAGTCAGTGATGGATACTGACTGCTACAAGGGTTGTCACTCATCACAGTTGAGGACCCCTGTCTGGGTCTGCTTGCTTGCTGGTTTCAGTGACAACTCACCATGTTCCCTGGGCTGGCGCCCTTGCTGATGTCTCTTAGGACCATAGCCAGCATTAGTGCTGGGGTGAATATGTGTGGCCAGGCCTGGCCTATGCTGAGTGGCCAGAGAGACCAGCGTCAGCCCCTGGCCTTGCCCCTGTGGGGTTGTGATGTTGAAGCTGTCCCTCTCCCCCAAGAGTGAATCTATGATCTTCTGACCCAAGAGCGAGCCTATATCCTGTAGCTGGCAGGAGCTACAGCTGAGCCTCGGGTCCATAAAAGTCATTTTCAGAGAGCTTCCAGTTCAGTTCCCTTCAGTGCAGGCATAGCCAAGTCCAGGAACCACACTATGTACAACCAGTCCTGAAAATGGCACAGAAATGGCACCAAGAACCCTGTGTCACAAAGATACAAATCTCTGAAGGGTGTGGACCCCAAGTTCCTGAGGTACATGTGATTTGCCAAAGAAGCAGAACAAGAAGGACCTGAAGAAGATTCAGGCCAATAACACCAAGGCCATGAGCTTAAGGGCCAAGCCCGTCAAGGCCCTGGTGAAGCCCAAGTAGGCCAAGACCAACATCCCAAAGGGCAGCAGCTGCAAGCTCAACTGACTCACCTACATCGCTTACCCCAGGCTTGGGAAACGTGTGTGTGCCTACATGGCCAAAGGTCTTAGTCAAAAAGACAAGGCTCAGGCCAAGGCCAAGGCCCAGGCCCAGGCTGCAGCTACAGGGCCCCAAGGCTACACAGTAGAGACCCCTTTCTGCCAGTATGAAGACAGTGGGACTGATGGGACCCCTCGGCTGCTGTTCTCTGTGGGGCTGGTATCCTTCTGTGCTGTTCGTACAAATAAACTTGATTCACGATCTGTTAAAAAAAAAGTTATTTCCAGAGAACGCTTGTCAGGGATATTCAGGTCCTCTCCTGCTTCCTGTACCTTCTCTCCCCACTGTCTTCAGCATCAGCAGATGATTGATATGTCCTTACCTTCCCCCCTGAAATCTAACTGCAGGCAGTAATTATAAGATACTTTGAAATACAGTAAAGATCATCTTTTAAATCTGTGCTTAAAGTTACCTTTCATATTTTTTTCTTCTGTGTATTGTAAGACATTCTTATGGGAAGCAGCAATAAAGTTAAGAGTAGTGAAATCTTCAAGAACCAGTTGGAAAGAAGTAAAGTCAAAATATTTCCCTCCCTTGTTCAGTTTCAAGTTAAAATCCTTTTTAAGTTACCAGAGAATTGTTTGCTTAGGAGTACTGCTTAAGTGCGCCCCTGCTTTCCCAGGAGATGGGACATACAAGAGTGGAACGTAGCCAGATGTGAGAATGGGAGGGTGGAAGTGCAGTAACTGGGAATGGAACACCTTGACCATGAAGCTTCTTTCCTATTTGCTGTCGGTCTACCCTGCTGTGGCTATGGATGGGCCCTGTGCCCAAGCCTGTGAACTGACAGGATGAGGTCACCCTGTCACCTGCCTGGGATGGGACCCTCAGCCCCACAGGGGCTCCTTTCACTTGTGCCAGGAGCTTCAAGTGTCACAAGTGTGCCTGGAGCAGCTTTGCTCCCTGGGCCCTGGTACCACCTGTGTATATGAGTGTGTGTGTCATGCATGTGTGCATTTGTGAGTGTGTGACAGCTGCTGGACAAGGCAGTGCCAGCTGTTGTTATAAAATTCCCAGGAAGATGACTTGGGTGCTTGGCTTTGGTTTAACCAACTGATTTGGCTGTCTACCCATTTTTATAATCTGGGACCTTAAATTAGGCTCCGGGTGAACTCCCAAGTTCACAGCTAGAGGCCATATTGCAGGATGTACCTGATCTTTTTCAAATTCCTGGCATGTGGTTTTTAAAGAGCACTAGGACACAAAAACAGACCTGACAAATTGCCCTTGAGGCTCTGCCCCAGCCAACAGTGAGGACTTTTATCTGAAGAAAATAAAGCCATGCCCTGCATTTGTTTGAATTTTCTCTGGTGTTTATAGCAGAAAGCAAACCTCACTCACCCTGTTTGTTCTCTCTGCTCCTCAGGCTGCTTTCCAGGAGAATGTGGGAAGACAGGTATGGTGACTTCTTTCTTCATTCCTCACACTTCCTGTCGAGGTAGAAGGACCGAAAGCTGCCAGCTTAGTGTGCTCCCACATTGTTAGATGTGGGTAAAGATTCCCTCGAATAAGGTGATACTTAACACGGTGACAGCTGGTCGGTCACAGAGTCACTCAGAATGTGACCCAGGCCAGTGCTGGCAGAGTTGGAAGTTAGTAGTGTGTCTTATAGGAAGCAGATGTGTATGTAATTTCTCCCCCGTCACACGCAAGAGCCTTTCTTGCTGAGAGAAATGGTGACAGAGGTGAGGGTCAGTGAGCCTGGCACTGCCAGAGATGAGACCCCTGCACCTCCCATGGCTGGAAGGAGCCAACCATTGACCTCACAACCCTGAAGCTTACAGCACCACAGAACACCCCTCCTCCTGCGGGCCCTGACCTCTCATCCTCAGCCCTGCATCCTCAGCAGGGTGGCAGTGATGCCCACTGGCCTTGTGGCTGCCTGGTGAGAATGGCTGGAAGTGAGAGCTAGGGCTGTGGAGGCAGGTCTGGGCTGAGGATGAGGGTATTTCAGGCAGGGGTGTGTTGTCCGAGGGACAGATGGGGTTCAGGGAAGAAGCAGTAAGTGATGGAGCCAGCTGCCAAGTGCTCAGGGAGAAAGTGGGGAGGGGGTGCAACTCAGAGGAGGAGAGGGAAAGGAGGGAAGGAGGGGAAATGAGGGCTGGGGAAGGGAAGATGGGTCAGTGAGAAGGGAAGTGGGTGGGCATGGAAAGGAGGCACAACAGTTCCAAGAAGGAATGCTTGGGTATTTGGAAGAGGCTGAGCTCACTAGCAAGGTGGCTCAGGCACCTGTCTCTTAGGGTACCTGTCCCCAGGACCCCTAAGAGACAGGTCAGCATCAGGTAGGGAAACCAATAGCTCCTGATCTAGGACCTCCTGACACATGACACTTCCCTTTCCTTCCCTGGGGCAGGGGACAGTCTCCCTGGAAGGGTGGGAGGGCACAGGGAGGAAAGCCAGCTGGGAATCTGCAGTGGCCATAGGCTGCATGCCAGCCTGCATGTCCTCTCTAGCAGCCAGCTAGGAGCCAGGGTCCAATCACTGCCTGGAGCTGAGCTTCACAGATAGGAGCTGATATCAGTGTGAGGCCGGGTGTGGTGGGTCAACATGCTCAGGGCCTAGGTGACTGGTGGTTGGAGGGGGTGGTAGATGGGATGCTGGCCTGTTCACTGGACCCAGTCTGAGCACCAGGAGCCCTGGAGGCCCCTGCCTGTGGTGTCCCCAGCCTCGCCTCCTCATACAGTGCCCAGGAGCCTGTGGGCCGAGTCTCTGACAGAGCTGCAGTGATGCTATCTGTCGGCCTCCAGTGCAGGCTTAGGGGCTGAAGTGGCAGCAGAGGCTCTGTGGATGGAGGCTTGGCTTAAGGCTGTGCCTTCCTGGTAGCATCAGGCTGCAACTCCCCATCAGTCACAGCATAGATCAGTACGGATCCAATGAGGGGATGCTTCTCTGGTGACCCTGCAGCTAGCTGCAGTGCTGCAGACAGGGTGGGCAGTGGTAGAGAAGGAATATGGTCTGAGTTTAGGGAGAGTTCGGGTGCCCTTGGGGTGCAGAAAGTGTTTTAGGTGGCAGGAGTCCCCGTGCCAGCTCCTGGCCCTTATGTTCACAAACAGTGTCACTGTGACATGGCAGCACATCCAGAGGCCCTGGGGAGACAGCCTGTAAGCACAGGGTGGGGCCAGCCAGTAGCAGGTCTGGGTTGTGAGTTTTCAGGATGTGACTGAGTGGCAGCAGAAAGTGGGTTTGTCCTCGGTCCACCTAGCTGGGTGTCCTCTGGGTTCCTTTCACAGCGGGGCCCAGGGGCCCTCTTCATCACCTTGAGCCACCAAGGGAACATTGCTGAGTATTCATAGGCGGGGGGAGGGGGGTGCTGCTCCCTCTGCCCTTGGAATGTTCTGTTCTGGTGACCAGTGTAACCGCCCTGCTGATTAGGGGTCCCTCTTTCCTGAGTACCCCAGACTCTGGGAAGTGGGGACAGCAGCCAGGCAGGATGGTAGTCTCTGCACAGACATCCTCTTATCTTTTTTGTCTTTTTATTGCCACCAGGGTTATTGCTGGGACTCGATGCTTGTACAGGCTAATTTTTCCTTTCTAATTTTTTTATTGGATAGGACAGAGAGAAACTGAGAGAAGAGGGGGAAGATAGAGAGGGAGAAAGACACCTGCAGTACTTGCTTCATCACTGTGAAGCATCCCCCTGCATGTAGGGGCTCAAACCCGGGTCCTTGTGCATGGTGTGAGCTCAACCGGTTTCACCACTGCCCAGCCCCTGACCTCTTGTGCTTTTACTGTCAGCCTCATGCTGATACCTGGTCCCCTGCCCAGCCCTGCCCAGCATGTAGCCCACTTCTGGTCTCTGCTCTGGCAGTCAGCCCTCTCCTGTGCAGGCCACCCCTCTGTCTAGCTCCTCGCCCATGTCTGGCCTGCACCTGCACAGGACTCTCCAACAGGGCCCCCAGCCCTTGGCCAGGGAGGTGGGTGAGCACTCACTCTCAAGACAAGGCCTGTGACTCCATTCCAGCCATTGTGAGTTCTGGCTGCAGAGCCCACCTTCCTGGGGGCAGGGCATGGTTAGTACAGTTCTGGAAAGGCAGCAATGGTCTGGCCAGTGGTCTCCAGCAGCCTGGACACAGGGAACCCTCTAGAAGGATGTGCTAGGACAAATTGAGCACATCTGTCTATCTGTCTTGCCCATCTGTCCCTCAGTACAGGGAGGCCACTGCCGCTTCCCATGTGTATTTGGACCCTGTGTGGACAGAGGTGTCCACAGAGTCCTAACTTGTCGGGGTCACACCACCAGGAGGCGCCTCTCACAGGCACGGCCTGGATGAAGTCATAGCTCCAATACCACTGGACCTGATGTCTCATTAGGTGTGGTGTGTAAAGATGGGGCCTCTTATGACATATTCAAGTTGAAAGGTTTGAGTTGTTTAGAACAAAAATCTAATGTTCGAAAGTGGTTCTAGTGAATTTAGCAGGAACTCACTGGGATAGGCCACCAGTGAGTTCCCATTAGCTCACGTTTGATGAGTGTGGTAATATGAGTGCTGGGATTTGGGAAATGCCTTTTCTCATTCAAATCCCTCTCCCCTTCTTTCTCTTTAGGGCACATTCCCTCATGGGATTGATGTTCTAACCTCAGCTGACTATTTTGCTGTCGGTAACAGATCTAACTGTTTCCTTGTTATAAGGTGAGTCTTTTTTTTTTTTTTTTAACACAAATATATGTTCTTTGTGATTTTGGTGTTAAGTATCGATATCTACAATTTTATTTCCTCCATGAGAAGTCCTGCAAGAGCAAAAGTAATCTGTGTGTGAGAAGGCAGCTGGAAACTATTAAAACTGTCACTGTCATACTGCTTGGCAGGGTGCTTTCTGTCTGCATGAATTCTAGAGAACACGCAGCAGAGCCTGCGGCTGTCCGCTGGATCCAACTGGCAGATATGTGCTCACTTTCTAAGGAGGGACTGAACACTTCAAGAATGTAAATGCAAATGAATGCTTTCTTGGGTCATTACATTTCCTCTTAGACCATCCTATCTGTCAAGCACCTTCTCTTTGAAGGGCTTGCTTTCGTCGAGAACCTCCCTAAGCCAGACTGTGGCCTTCTGCTGGGTGTCAAACACAAAAAAACCCCATGAATTTCTTTGAGAGCTTGGGTGAGAAGTCACTGTGTGTCTTTTTCTGTGTCAGCGGTGGTCCCTCTCCAAGGCAGAGTTCCCTCTAGATGATTTGTGAGCTGAGTAGGATCAGGTTAAATATTCCCCACATATCTGCAGTTTTCAGGAATGACGTTCACACTTTCTCTGTACATTTTAAGTGCAAGGACAGCATGTGCCTTTGTAACAACCACATGAAAAAGTATATGCTTTTTGGATTTCTTAGTCATAAGCTGGGAGAGGAAATATACCCAGTATAATACAACAGTTGTTGTATTACAACAATTATTAGCTGTCACATGCCCAAAGGATAGAGGGAGTCCCTGTCACTCCTCTTTGTAGACTATCACTACAGATTAAAAAAAGAAGCAGCAGCAGCAGCAGCAATATTTAACCTCTTAGTGGGAACCTTTGAATGTGGTAACACAATTTGTATCTTCACAGATGTGTCTGTGCTTTCTGTCTGTCTTCAGCATTTACTGCTGCCATTATTAGTTCTTTCCTGTTTTACTCCTCGTTCTACTTCTCTGATTATGAAACTTTGCTTTTTTAATTTGCTTGTCCAGGGAGAGAGATCAGAGGACCTCTCTGGCCATATGAGGTGCTGGGGGTTGAACTTTGTGCCTCTGGCTTGCAAAGCACATGCTGTACCTGCTGAGCTGACTCCTTAGTTTCTTCAAATCTGAACGTATATTTCACTTGGACAGTCTCCTTCCTTTGCCCAAGTTTCCCAGGTGAAGTCCCTGCTGGCTCTTAGCCTTGTTGTCAAAACTTAAACTACAAGCACTGTCTGCACGCTGTAGAGACACTGCCAGATCTTAGCCTTGCTCAGGGCCTGTTGCACGCTCACCACAGGTGAGAGAGATCGTCATGGCGGCAACCACGGGGTAGTGAAGGGTTCTCCCTGGGACCCAAGGTAGAAAGACTCAAGGGCTCTGTATTAGCATGGGCCGCAGGAGGGGGTGCTGACTGGCAGAGGGAGTCCAGCTGAGGGCGGCTGGAGTCTGCCGGATGTGCCTGGCAATGCTTCTAGACATGCCTAGGTCCTTGCAGCAGTGACAGTAAAACTTTTATCTTTTTTTTTTTTTTTTGTCACTACCTAGGCTTTTCCTCTCCTGCCTGACTCAGATGGTGGGGGGTGTGTGGGGGGAGACACCATAGCACTGAAGTGTCCCTGTTTCTGTCTCAGATCTGCTTGTGCAGATGGCAAGGCAGATGCCTGTCCAGGTGAGCTACCAGCCCGGCCCCCACAAAGCTAGTGTGGCACCAGCAGATGGACACAGTTTATCTTTCACTTTCCCATGTGCAACTGTCATTGTCAGTGCTTTTTCTAACTTGGCAATGATGTTTTTGTGATAATAGTTATAGATATTTTTCTGAGTTCATTTTTATCTTTTTTTTCACTTTGTTTTACTTTAAAGATTTATTTATTTTCATGAGGAGACAGAAACACAGGCGGCGTGCTGCTCAACTGTGGCTTGTGCTGGTGCTGAGGGTTGAACTTGCAACCTCTGGTATCTTAGGCATGAGAGTCTGGTGTGCTTGATCTCCCTGGCCCTCATTTTAATTTTTATCTTTTAACATTGATTATGGTGTGTGTGTGTTTTCCTGGAAAACATTTCTTTTAATTATGTGTCTGTACTGATCATTTAAAAAATATATTTTATTTATTTATTTATTTCCTTTGTGTTGCTCTTGTTGTTTTTAATCATTGTTGTGGTTATTATTATTATTGATGTTGTTTTTCCTGGATAGGATAGAGAGAAATGGAGAAAGGAGAAGGCAGAGAGGGGGAGAGAAAGATAGACACCTGCAGACCTGCTTCACCGCTTCTGAATCAACCCCCCTGCAGGTGTGGAGCCGGGGGCTCAAACCGGGATCCTTACACCAGTTGTTGAGTTTCGCGCCATGTGCTCTTAACCTGCTGTGCTACAGCTCGACCCCCTGTACTGATCTTTTTATGGCTTTGAGTTTTGAATCATTTGAAAGGCCTGCCACTCAGGGTTAGAGAAATGTCACAGTGGTTTTTGCACCAGACTTTCATGCCTGAGGCCCAGGATGTCCTGAGTTCAATTCTTGGCACCACCATAAGTCAGACCTGAGCAATGTTCTGTTTATGTGTGTCCTCTTCCTCTCCCTTCCTCCCTCTCTCTCTCTCTCTCTCCACCCATACCTCTCCCTCTATTGTTAAAATAGAGTAAAAAATAAGAAAAGTGTCACTTTCAGATTGCTTGTAAAATTCATTGTATGATATTAAAAAAAAACTTTATTCATTAACAAAAGAGAGATGGAGAGAAAAATAGAGTGTGTTCTGGCACGTGCAATGCCAGGAATTGAACTTCGGACCTCATGCCTGAGAGTCCAATGCTTTATCCACTGCGCCACCTCCCAAGCTTCTCTCCTGTGATATTTTTAGGGCTTGTGGTTTTAATGTGTGAGTCCTGGTTGATATCCATCAGCCATGAGGACTGTCACATGAGCAGCCTCCCTGTGCAGGGCAGGGCGCTTGTGGCACTTCTGTGATGTGTCACATGCGTGAAATCAGAAGGAGCCTTCTTTGATCTGAGGTTTTACTTAGCACAATGACTTTGAGGATTGTGTGTGGCCTGGGTGTCAGTGTCTTGTCCTCATTCTTCAGTTCTTTGCCTTTCTGTGGCCCTTGAGAGGCAGCTTGGTTTTTGGCTCTGATGATAACAGCTGTCATGAACATTTACTTAAAAATAGTTTTGTTATTGTAGTTGTCTCTGGGGTTTCACTACTCCAGGTTGGCATTTTCCGATAGAGGGAGAGTCCAAGAGATGGAGAGAGAGAGAGAGAGAGAGAGAGAGAGAGAGAGGCAGGCTACAGCACTGCCGTAGCACTCCCACATTTGTACTGGGGTTCAGACCTGACTCGTGCAGGGCAAGGCTAGGGCTCTCCCAGGGGAGCTAATTCGCTGGCCCAAAGATTGATTTTACTTTTTTTCTTTTCTTTTTTTTTTTTTTTTTAATATATATTGGATAGAGACAGAGAGAAACTGAGAGGGGCTGGGTGGTTGTACATCTGGTCTATTACACACATTACCATGCACAAAGCCCTGGGTTCAACCCCCAGTTCCCACCTGTAGGGGTTAGGGGTGGGAGGGGAAGCTTCACAAGTAATGAAGCAGTGCTGCAGGTGTCTCTCTCTCTTTCTCTCTCTCTCTCTCTGCTTCTCTATCTTCCCCCTCCCTCTTGATTTCTATCTCTATTCAATAAAAAATAATTAAATAAAAATCAAGAGAGGAGGGGAATTAGGGAGGTGCACCTGCAGCCCTGCTTCACCACTCATGAAGCTACCTCCTGCAAGTGGGGACCACGGGATGAACCCAGGTCTTTGTGCACTGTAACATGGGTATGCCACCACGCTGATTTTACTTGTCATAGAGGTGGAGAGAAAGAGAAAACCCAAAGCACCCTTCTAGTACATGTGGTGCTGGGGGTGGAACCTCAAGCTTTAGGCACACGAGAGTCCCCAGGCCCTGCCAGCCTAGCCGTTGCCCGGCTGTATGTCTATGTGTGGACGCACCCTCACTCATCTTGGATGTGTTCTGGAACCTGCCAGGCTTCTTGGAAGCTGGGCCAACTCCCTGGAGCAAGCCCCTGTACCACATGCCCTCAACTGTCTCTGAACTTGAACTTGTCTTTCCAGTGTGTTCGTTGCTGGCTTCCCCGAGTACACACAGCCACTCATCGACCACCTGGTGACCTTGAAGATCAGCCACTGGGATGGGTAGGTTTTGTGTTCTTTTGTGCTTATCTAATTAGTTGTGCATTTTATTAGTTTGTTTTCCAAATAGGAATTTTTTTCCTCTCTTTTCCAAAGGAGAGATCACATTGAGCTTTAAAGCTCTGAGCACATGTTCTTTCTGTAGAGATCATATTTTAAAATGATTTATGTAGGAGGATCTTCTTAAGTGCACACATTGCCTTGCATAAGGATCAAGGTTTGACAACTCCCCCACCGCACCCCCACTCACTTTCTGTGGGGAAGCTTCACATTTGGTGAAGCAGGTCTCTGGGTGTCTCTCTCTTTTTTTTCTCTCTCTATCCCCCCCATTTCTCTCTGTCCTATCTAATAAAATAGGAAAAAAGGTGGAGACAGGGTGGGAATGGCAGCTGGGGGTGGTGGATTCATGCTGGCATCTAGCCCAGCGATAACCCTGGTGGCAATAAAATAAAGATAAATAGCTTGCAGTGTATTGCACCAAAGTAAAGGAGTCAGGTCAGGTGGGGGGAATGTTCAGCTCCTGGAACATGATGGTGGAGAAGGACCTAGGTGGGTAGTTAGAATGTTATGTGGAAAACTGAGAAATGTCACACATGTAACCATTAATCTCCCCAATAAAGAAATAAAAACCAGATAAACATTATTTATTTTTAAATTTTTTGTTTTGCTAGAAATTAAGAGGGGAGGAGGAAATGGATAGAAAGGCACCTACAGCACTGCTTGACTGATCCTAACTTCTCCCAGCAGGTGGGGATCATAGCCTTGAACCCTGGTCCTTGCAGATGGGCATGTTTGTACTTAACTGGGTGTGCCACCACTCAACCCCCTTATTTATTTACATTTTACATATTGCATCTGAGAGAGATGGAGAGGTGCACGTGAACCAGAGACCATCACTGTGCTCGTGCTACTGGGGACTTCAGAAATGCAAGTCTGATGCTGTGCTTACTGGCTGAGTTAGTTCTCCAGGCACATAGATTATTTGTTTGTTTGTTTGTTCCCTGAGCACTACTCAGCTATAGTTTATGATGGTGCCAGGGATTGACCTGGGACCTCAAAGCCTCAGGCATGAGAATTATTTGCATAATAATTACGCTGTCTCCCCAGTTTGTTTTTTAATTCAAATAGTGGAATTAAGTGAAAAATTAAATCAAATAGCTTGTGTGAGTCAGTGGACCTGTGCTGACATGGTGCCTACCCAGTGTCCCCGGGCAGTTGGTCTCAGCTGAGTGCCCCCACGTGGACTCCTGATGATGCAGGAACCTGCCTCCCCTCCCTACGTGCCCTACCTTTCTCCACTCTGCATACCCCTACATGGTTGTCTTTTCATGACACCCCCCCCCCCCCCCAGGACTCCCTCAACTGGAGCATTCCCCGTGTCCTAGTGCCCTGTGGGCATCTGCAGTCAGTAGGTAGACGGCTCTGGTGTCTGTGTAGACAGTGGATACCTGTGGTGTTAGCAGTTTTATCAGGGGTTCATCCTGAACCCCACGCTGAGGCTGGGGAGTACTTTCAGAAAGTGGGCAGTGTAGTCTAGTTTATAGAAGGACCGAGGCCTTGAGGCTACAGTCTATGGCAGGGCCAGCCTTACTGTCTGTATGGGGTCCTGGGTGCCAGCCTTGGGGACAGGAACCTCAGGAACAGGGACCTGGCTGTGACCACTGTGTGAGCACTTGGGACTGCCCGCCGAGGTTCATCTCCTCTGTGTAGAGGCAGGCATCCCACACACAGACCCAACCCCAGAGTCCTCCCACGTGCAGCAGGACTCTCCAGCGGGAACCCAGCCCACATGCTTTGGCTTCTTAGCACCTGGAGCTGGCACCGTCGATGCGGCTGTGTTGCCTGTTGTGAGCCGCATGAGCTGCTGGCAGCCCCGTGACAGTGCTCACTCATTTTTTTCCTCTCCCTCTCCCTCATTCTCATCAGTCAGCTTCCCTTTGTACATTTTGGGTATGTACATGATGTGTTGAACCTTCTTTGATCTTTGATTCTCATTAGGTTTCTTTTCTTATCTCAGAGTGTCACTTGATATTGTCACACACTGTGAGGGTGGCAAGCTTTTTTTTTTAATTCTTTCCCATATAGAAAATGTTTTAGGCAACTTTTCTTATAAAAAAATATGCTTTTTTTTTTTTGGCTACCAGGGCACTAGACCTGTATTACTTCACCACTCCCAGTGGCCATTTTTTCTTTTTGCTTTTGTTTTTCTTTCTGTTTGTGATAAAGGGGGAGGGAGAGAGAGAGAGAGAAAAAAAAAAGGAAGAGGTAGAAAAGAGAGACACCAATAGCACTGCTTCACCAGTCATGAAGCTCCCCCTGAAGGTGGGGACTGGGGACTTAAACCTGGGTCCCTGCTCATGGTAACGTGTCACCACCCATCCTCTGCATGATTCTTTTAAAATGTGCAAACCATTCTTAGTTTGGGTTCACACACAGAAAACTGCCTGAACTGGGTCGGCACCAGATCTGGCCAGCTGTGGCCGCTGCTGCTCTGAGGCCATGTTTGTGTTCTCAGACCACAGACAGCGTGTGCTGGGTCTTTGTCCAGTCTGGCTCCCTCTACCTGTGTGGGGGCTTTAGTCTGTCAACATTGAATGTGATCATCAGTGTCATCTTGATCCCTGTCGTGACTTTTGGGTACTTAATTTGATTTTAAATGTCTGCCTGTTTGGCAGTCTGGGAGGCAGCACAGTTGGTTGAAGCCTTACCCATGGAGTCCTGAGTTGAATTCCTGGTGACACATGTGCCAGTGTGGTGCTCAGGTTCTCTCTCTTTCTCATTCATAAATCAGTCTGTCTCTCTATTTTTCAGTTATCCTTTTTTAGTGTAAGTCTTAGCAACTTGACCTTTTAAGGATGTCAGATCACATGGAGGTGAAATGTCCTATATTTGGTTGGGTTCAGAGATCCTCATGGTAACACTGGGTGACATTCTCTGGGATGTTAGAATTTTCAAAGCATGGTTGTGGTTTTACTATATTTTTTTAGAGGTTGAGATATTTCTATTCCTCTGTCAGTAAGGAGCTTTTACCTGAAAGTCCATAAATAAGGTCTCCAATTTTCTAGTAACTGCATGGCCCATGGGAAAGGAGGAACCTTATAGAAGTTTCCACAGACAGTCTTTAGGAACCTGCCTTTTCTTGTCTAGGTGTCCTTATATACCTACCTCCAGATGAGCTTTTTTTTTTTTTAATTTTACTTATTTATTAATGAGAAAGATAGAACGAGAGAGAAAGAACCAGCAGACATCACTCTGGCACATGTGCTGCTGGGGATCGAACTACGGACCTCATGCTTTAGAGTCCAAAGCCCTATCACTGCACCACCTCCCGGACCACCAGATGTGCTTATTAATGAGAGGACTCGAGGGCCAAAGCATGCATCGTGATGCCAGAGACCAAGTCTGGACCTCATGCTGAGAGTCAAATACCACCTCCGGGATTTCCCCCATACACAGTTCATCATCTACTCCCTTAAAGGCTGTGACCCAGTATCTTGGATTTCTTTTCAAACCCAAATGTGCTGTGATACTTAGACATACTCACCCCCAGGATGAGTCACAATTAATATTGTTTTGATTGTGATAAGTACATGTAATATTCGCTGTCTTACCCATTTTTAGTGTAACATCCAGTAGTGTTCAGCACATTCACATTGCTGTGTGGTCTTTTCCACCATCCATTTCCACTGCTTCCCCAGCCTGCGGCATACATTTCCTGTCTGTGTGTGGGGCACCTCCTGTCTGTGCAGATCTGACACCTTCAGGGGCCTTGTGTGACTGCCTGCCCTTGTTGACTGGTTCCCTTCATTTCACATATTTGTAATTCAGCAGGTATCTCAGTTTCCTCCTTACTAAGGTTGACTAGCATTCCCTTTTTTGTGGGTTTGGTCACATTGCACTGGGGCTAGTTGTGATTAATGCTGTTGGGCACATGGGCTTGTAGATAGCTTTCAGTGCCTGCTTTCACTTTTTTTTTTTTTTGTCTTTACACCTAAAGTGGAATTTCTACATCAAAGGATAGCTCTAATATTTTCTTTTTTTGCGGGGGGGACCTCAAAATGTTTACATAATGGCCATGCCATTTTCTATCCCTTTGAACCAGCCAGTCCAAGGGTTTTAATCTGCATATCCTCACTACTACTAGTTGTTTTCTGTGATTATCTTAATGGAACAAGGTGATAGCTCCCTGTGGTTTTGATCTGCATTTCCCCAGTGATTAGTGATGTTGGGCCTCATTTCATGAACTTGGTGATCACCTAGAGTGATCTCAGGAGAAATAGCTCCTGTGTCATTTGTTTCCCATCACCAGGGAGTGAACCAGGCCTCACACATGCACAGCAACTATGGCTGAGTGGCCTCTAAGAGCTGATGTAAAAAAAAAATTATTTTAGAGAGGAAAAGATACAAAAGACAGCACAGCACCATCTGCCACCCATGTGTCATCTGTAGTGTTGCCATGGAGTGGCAGGGCTCAAACCCAGGGCTTTATGTAGGGTGAAGCATGTGCTCTACTGGGTGAGCTGTCTCCCTGCCCTTTGGCCATTTTCTCATCAATTTTTGCTTTGGGTTTTGCTAGTTCTGTTGTTAAGTTGGAGGAGCTCTTTTTATGTCTTAGATGTTAATCCCTTATCCAGAGACAGGACTCACAAATACCCTCTCCCATTCAGTAGCTTGACTTATTTACTATTGTGTTCTTTGATACACTGCAGATTTTAATTTTAGTGCAGTCCAATTTATTTACTAAATTTATCATGTTTCCAGTCTACTTTTCCTTATGTTGCAGAGGCTTCTCAAATATACCAAAAGCACAGGCAAGCTAAGTCTAACATGAAAAAGCTTTTCCCTTGTTTCCACCTCAGAATCTGATGATGTCAGAAAGTGACAGTTTGTGGAGTACATGGGAGGGGCACCCCTGGGATTTTGCTGTCCCGATGGGGTGGCTGGCATCCTGTGTGGCAGCTGTGGACCTGTCGTGGTATTGGTAATGGAGCTGCTTCTGCTTGCAGAGCTGGCACTTGCTGTTGGGAACTGAGCGAAGGCTGGCTGGGGGAGGTGTCCCCTGCAGGTCACTGTCCACTGCCACATGTCACTGTATTTGCGATGCTTGACGGTCAGAGTGCAGGTTCTGTTCAGGCATGTGGTTCTGGTTCTTTTTTTTTTTACCAGAGCACTACTTAGCTCTGGCCTATGGTGATATGGGGGATTGAATCTGAAGCTTCATTTGTTCGTTGAATAGAGAAAGAAACTGAGAGTGAGGGGGTAAGACAGAGATGGAGAGAAAGAGAGAGGGAAAAAAAAAACTTGCAACACAGTTCCACCACTTACAAAAAGCTTCTCCCAGTGGGGACTGCAAGGTGCATGGTATCCTGTGCACTCTACAGGGTACACCACCACCGGCCCATGTGTCTGTTCCTATGATCTTGGTTATGCGCCAGGTAGAGTCTCCTGCTCTCTGCCAAGCGTCTTCTTGGCATCTAGTGGTCAAGGAAGCTGAGGGGTGTTGGACCAGGATCTGTTGTGCCCACTGTGGGCCCAAGAATGATCTCAGCCCCTTAACCAGTCCTGAGCATCCAGTCTGTGCCTTTGTGGCTCTGGTCATGTGTGAGAACAGGTCCTATGTGACGTGGTCAGAAGCCTCCCACCTGTTTGCTTCACCCCGTGAAAGTCCTCCAACCTACTCCTGTGATATCACATGGTCTGGTTTGGGCTTCTGCCTGGGTCGCCTTGCTAACTCAGGCTGTGAGACCGGTGATGCTTGTGACACACTGCCTGTGCCACTGAGGCTGCAGGAGTGGCTTGAGCTGGGTCATGTCCAGGAGCTTCATTTGGTAAATTCTCATCATCTTGTTTCTTACAGTGAAGTTTCTAATTATTTGTCCCTCCCTGTGTGTGTTTTCATAGTGTGGTTTTGGCTCTGTAGCCAATTGAAAATGATGTATGTAGTGTCTTCTTGCATTTAAAAGAAATATTTATTTATTCATTCCCTTTTGTTGCTCTTGTTTTATTGTTGTAGTTATTGTTGTTGTCTTTGTTGGATAGGACAGAGAGAAATGGAGAGAGGAGGGGAAGGCAGAGATGGGGAGAGAAAGACAGACACCTGCAGACCTGCTTCACCGCCTGTGAAGTGACTCCCCTGCAGGTGGGGAGCCGGGAGCTTGAACCAGGATCCTTATGCCGGTCCTTGTGCTTAATCCACTGCGCTACCACCCAACTCCTCGCATTTTTTGTTTTTTAATAAATACTTTATTTAATTGTTAGTGAAAGGGTGCTGGGCAGTGGCACACCCAGTTAAGTACAAGGACCTGCTCCTGGAGGCCATTTTTCCCATTTTGTTGCCCTTGTTGTGGTTGCTGTTGTTATTGTTGTTATAGCTGTTGTTGTTGCTGGATAGGACAGAGAGAAATGGAGAGAGGAGGGGAAGACAGAGAGGGGGAGAGAAAGAGAGACACCTGCAGACCTGCTTCTCTGCTTGTGAAGTGATCCCCCCTCGCAGGTGGGGAGCCGGGGGGCTCGAACCGGGATTCTTCCACCAGTCCTTGTGCTTTGCGCCTCGTGCGCTTAACCCGCTGTGCTACCACCCAGCCCCCATTCTTGCTTTTTTGATGTAATTTGAACAAAGCTCAGGGACTGACAGTTCTGTGTCCTCCACCACCAGGGTCATCCGAGAGCTGTCAGCAAAGGCACTACATAACCTGACCCCACAGGCGCCTGAGTACATGGCCTCCCAGGGTAAGTGTGCCCTGGCACCCTCGTGTGTGCACACCACAGAAAGCAAACAGGAAACCTGCTGGTTTAGGGCCTTGGGGGCTCCTTCACTCCTCTAGGGAGTGTGTAAAGAGCCGTTATATGCTTCCTTGGGACACAGCACAGACCCGAGCACATGCATGTTTCAGATATCGCTTCTGTTTAACACAAGTGATGTTATTCATGAGCAGTGAGTCTGGGAGGGGGCTTGGTGGGCAGAGCGTGTGGGGGCCTTGTTGTCCCCCTAGGCACCATGTAGGAAAAGTGACAGTGTGCCCCAGTTTCCTGGCTGGTCTGCTCTGGAAGCCTCAGAGCTGAGTTTGCTGAAGTCTTGCCGCCACTGTGTGTTACCCTCCATCGTCACTTGGGAAAGAAGATCAGTTTATCTTTGCTGCTCAGAATCAGTATGCACCTGGTTCATTTTATTTTATATTATTTTTATTGCCACCAGGGTTACCACTGGGGCTCAAGTACCTACCTACACAATACATCCACCAATCTTGGTAGCCTTTTTCCCCTGCTATTGTTAGTCATGACAGAGAGAAATTGAGGCGAGGAGATAGATACTTGCAGACCCACTTCACCCCTCATGAAGCTTCCCCCTGCAGCTGGGGAGTGGGGGCTTGAACCGTGGTCCTTGTGTGTGCTCTACTGTGTACACCACCATCAGGCCCACTCATTTTATTTTTTAAAGATTTATTAATTTAGGAGAGACCTGAGCGTCTCTCTGGCATGTGTGGTACTGGGGATTGAACCTGGCTTCTCAGCTTGCAAAGCATGCCCTCTAGCCCTGGGGCTGCCTTCTGGGCTGCACATGGGATATAAATGGAGGGAAATGTATTTCTCCAAGTTACACCCCTTCCTGGTGGCCTGTGTGAGTGGTCTTTGTTTGGAACCGAGGTCTCACGTGCCCTGTGTTTAAGCTGCTCTGACTCTTTGCAGGGAGAGTTGTGGCTGCTGCTTCCCAGGTCCTTCTGCCTTGTGGTCACTTGACTGGGGCCCTAATGTCCCTCTTAGAGACAATGTCTGACCCTCAGCCTACTTCATTTTCCCACTTCCCTCCTTGTGCTCAACCCAGATGTGGCTCCTGCTGAGTGCAGCTGTGGCGCTTTGTAGTGCCCACCTGAGGGGCTGCTGGGCCCAGGATCCCCAAGCGAGAATGCCAAGCCCACTGTGACTGTGGGGTCCCCAGAACTGTCTCTCTGAGGCATTCACCCCTCAGTGACAAGAGACACCTGGACACAGTAGCTGCCCTCACCCAGGGAGGTGGGGAGAGGGGCACATGTTCTGTCTTAGCAGTGAGGTTGCTGGGGCACTCCGTTGCCCTCCTGGTACCCCTGTGTGAGCACCAGGGAAGTGTCCCAGTCCTGTTGCTGATAGAGCCCACGCCTCCTGGGGTGTCCCCCTCTCTTCTGCCCCAGGGTGGGACACACCTGCTGGGTGATATACACACATGAGCACTTGTCTTAAGCCCCCGTGACCACTGTCCCTCCCTGCCCCCTGCAGTCTTCCCACGCCTGCTGTCAATGACACAGAGTTTGGATCTGCACACGCGGCATGGGGCTGTGCTGGCCTGCGCGGAGGTGGCCCTCAGCCTGCACAGGCTGGCGGCACAGGAGGGCAGGTAGGATCCCTCACCCAGGACTGGCATTGGGGGCCTCCCCATTCATTCCCAGGCTGGCTCCCTCCATCCTCTCGGGGTGGCCATCCCTGGTGTCTATCAGTTGCCCCATGGGTAGCTAGCTCACCAACAAGTTTGGGCATTTGCAGGGTCACTGGGTCCAGGCCCTGATCTCTTTGAGGGCCCTTCCAGCAGGTTCTCATGTATTGTTTGGACCCCACAGGCTGGTTACGGACTTCCTGGATGAGAAGATGGTGCAGGGCCTAAGAGAGATCCATCAGCAGGTGTGTGCTCCCTGCCTCACCTGGGCCGGGCATTGTCCCCCTCTCACCTCTCAGCCCCCTTAAAAGCTTTGGTCTGGTGACCCTGAAGCCCCCCTGTGAGGTTCAGTTCCCAGGTGTGTGGGTCACCAGGCTTTGTGAGGAGCAGAAGCTGGGCCTTGGCTTCCCCTGTGACCAGGTACAGTGGGGTTCCCCTGAAAGGGCTGTGCACTACCAGGTGAGCACAGATGCCTCCTTCTGGTCCCATCCCTATCCCCACCCTCGTCACCTCTGCTGATGGCTCCTTCTGCTCCAAGCTGTGGAACAATGAGGGGTGGTGGCCACAGATGGCCCTTGAACAGCCCTGCAGCCCTCTACTCCTCAGCCTCAGGAACCCAGCTGAGTCTCTGTTCTGTGGGGAGAAGGCCTCTGTGCTATCTGGGTTTATGATTCTCAAAGGCTTCTGGAACTTAGAGGAGGTGACAGTGTCAACTGTGGGTATTTCAGGATGATGCAGAAATCATGATCTGACAGTTTCTTGTCCCAACAGTTGGTCCTTTAGGTTTGTGCCTCTGTGACACACCACTGTGGCCTCAGCTCCCTGGCCTATTTGTGTCACCAGCGTTTAGCCTCTTCACTCGGGTGTCTCTGAATAGGGAGCCTGGCATTCTCCTTGTATCCCCTGTGTGCCTTGGGCAAGGGAGTGGCCTGGGCAGGTGGGTTGGACTCTCTGGGCTGCGACTGCTGTTCCCATCACTGGGCTGCCAAGTGCCAGTGGGAGCAGCCACTGGGAGCCTCCATGAGGAGGGCTGATGCACTTAGAGTTCCAGGGTGAGTTCACACAGGGTGACCCTGAGTTGATCTGACCAGTGACAAGGATGATGGGAAGGCTTCCACATCTGGGGGGATAAGAGCCCTCAGGGTCCCTCACTAGTTGACTAGTTGACCAGGACTTAGGCCACAGTGATGACCTCCCACCTCGAGTGTCACTTCAGTTCTCCTAAGTGGGTGGGAGGGCTCCCTCAGTGCTACTGTGAGGGTGAAATAGGCCAGGGCGCATGCTGGGAGCTTAGTAAGGTCCTCACAGATCAACCCGTCCCCTCAGCTCCTGAGAAACAGTGCCCATTTCTCACTTCCTGTGTGTTATACTCACAGCTACTTCCTATAGTGATTGTAGTACTTAGGAACCCAGATTGTTGAAATCCACTAATTCTAACCCTTTGCTTTTAGCTTCACGAGCGTCAGCTATACAGGTGAGTGTGACAAGCCTGAGTTCTGTGCTTTGTGTCTTGCTGAGCAGGTCAGATGTGCAGTGAGGGGAAGGCTACCTCACAACTACTCAGTGATGTGGGGATGTGGGCCCATGGCCACCCCCTCACTTCCTCACTTGGGGGGCCTATGAGATGGTGCCTACCCCTCTCCTCCCTTCTGTTATTATTATTGAGGGTTTTTTTTGTATTGTTTTTTGGTTATTGCTAGGCCTCTGCTGCTCCAGGCTGACTTTTTCAGATAGTCAAAGGGAGATACACCAGAGCTTCCCCCAATGCTTCCTCCAGTGGAGGTCAGTCTCGAACCTGGGTCTTCCATATGGCAAAGCAGGTGCACTATCCAGGTGACTTATCTTGCTGGATGTTCTTTTTCTTCTTTTTTTAAAAATATTAATTACTTATATACTAGATATACACAGAAACCAAGGAAGGAAGGGGAGATAGGGAGAAAGAGACACCTGCAGCCTTACCTTACTGTTCATAATATTTTCCCCATCAGGTGGGGCCCAGGAACTTGAACCTGGGTCCTTGTACATGGTCCTTTGCCACCACCTGGCCCCTTTTTCCTCTTCTTTATTTAATGCCGTGCTGGGGAGTGAATTCAGGTCCTAATGCTTGTATAAAACTGCTGAGTGGCCTTCTGCGTCTCCCCCCTTTTTTTTCTTAATATATTTCTTTTTTTAAAAAAAAATTTTTTTTAAATTTTATTTATTTTCCCTTTTGTTGCCCTTGTTGTCTTTTGTTGTTGTTGTTGTAGTTATTATTGTTGTTGTTATTGATGTGGTTGTTATTGGATAGGACAGAGAGAAATGGAGAGAGGAGGGGAAGACAGAGGGGGGAGAGAAAGATAGACACCTGCAGACCTGCTTCACCGCCTGTGAAGCGACTCCTCTGCAGGTGGGGAGCCGGGGTCTGGAACCCGGATCCTTACGCCGGTCCTTGCACTTTGTGCCACCTGCGCTTAACCCACTGCGCTACCGCCCGACTCCCCTTTCTTAATATATTTCTTTCAGAGAGAGGAGAGACACCATTCTGTCAACCATGGAGCCTCCCTGGTGCCTCTCATTGGTACCCTCATATGGAGTATGGACTTGAACTCAGGGCTTTGCACATGAGAATACATCATCATCATCAATTATTATTATAGAGTGGCCAGAGTGTTGCTCAGCTCTAGTAGGTGGTTGTCACAGGGATTGAAGCTGGAACCTCTGTGGCCCTAGGCATGAAAGGTTAATAAGCTACCACTGAGCCAGTTCCTGGGCCCGGTCTGAGTGCTTCTGGTTTCATGTCCAGCCCTTTGCTGGTGTGAGCAGTAGAGGCTAGTTTAGCCTCAAGATGGGCAGCACAGTACCCTATGATGTGCTTGCTTCCTGGTCTGGGAGATGACATCTTTCCTGAGTCTCAGGTCCCTCTGGTCTTTTTAAAAAAATATTTTATTTATTAATGAGAAAGGAGGAGAGAGAGAAAGAACCAGACATCACTCTGGTACATGTTCTTCTGGGGATTGAACTCAGAACCTCATGCTTGAGAGTCCAGTGCTTTATCCACTGCACCAACCCCCGGACCTTTTTTTTTTAAAGACTTTTCCACCCCTTTTTTCTTAATATTTATTTATTTATTGGATAGAGACAGCTAGAAATCGAGAGGGAAGGAGGTGATAAAGAGGGAGAGAGACAGACACCTGCAGCACTGCTTCACCACTTGCAAAGCTTTCCCCCTGCAGGTGGGGACTGGGAGCTTCAACCCAGGTCCTTGTGCATTGTAACATATGCACTCAACTAGGTGTGCCACCGCCCAGCACTGCTCTGGTCTTTATAAAGCAGGAGTTGAGGTCTACTCTGGATTTATTTGCGCTCACTCTATGAGGTGATGAGTCCAGTCATTTGCCACTTACCACCTGGTAAAGAGTGGGCCACGGAATCTGCCCCATCCAGGTCCCTGCAGCCACACTTGTGACATCTGCACAACAGAAATCAGTCAGGTACTTATTTTCTAGAACACACCCCTATCATGAAGCAGCCCAGGACTGTGCTGCTGTGGGTGATGTCAGGACAAAACTCCCCTCATGGGCTGGGGTTTGAGGCTGCTGATTTGGCTGCAGAGCATGCCTCCATTTCTGCCTAGGAAGTGGCAGCTTGTGCTCAGCACAGTGACTACAGCTGACTTGCATCTGGATTTGCGGGGTGAAGTGTGTGTGTGTGGGGGTGTTGTCTCATACCATGTGAGATTGTAACCTGCATGCTCTTGTTTATTTCCAGGGGCCTAGGAGGCGAGCTCATGAGGCACGCAGGTAGGTCCAGGGGAGGGAAGGGAAGAGTCTTTGGGGCTCCTGGCTCCTGGGCTTGTCATTCCGAGGGCAGGGGATCTGCCCTTAGAGCTCCTGGCCTTACATACTCATTCCTGGGCTTCCTGCTGAGGGGTGCTACTCAAGGCATTTATTTATTTATTTATTTATTTATTTATGATCATTTCTGGTACATGTGCTACAAGGGATTGAAATTAGGACTCCATGCTTGAGAATCCAGTGCTTTATTACCTCCTCACCTCCAGAGGTTCTAACTGATTCTCTGCTCCTGTGGGCTGCAGTGAATATCAGCAGCCAAGAACTGTAGCCGTTGGGTGGTTGGGGAAGCAAGGTACGGCTCCTCTTCCGTGAAGGGATGTGGTGTGTAGTGATGGAGAAAGTTGCTGCATTTCTTTCTTCAGCACAGAATCCCAGGTGGATTCAGCCACTGAGCACAGGACAGCTTTCAGAGCATATGGGCATGTCCCTGGGGACTGGGGTGACGCCCATGTGCCTTGCGGGACACTGAGGGCCTTTTCTGTTCAACCTTCCAAAAAGCCCAACCTCTTGCCTGCTGGTCTACCAGGTGCTCACTGGGTCTATCCTAGCCACACACTGTGCCCAGGTACCCAGGAGCCCTAAGCCAGGAGGTGTGGATGGGGCAGACATGCCTTGGTGGGTGGGGATGACCACCGTAGACTGTCCCCCACCAGTGTGGACTTCCAGGACCCTGTACCTCCACCTGGCCCTCCCCAGCCCTGCCCTGCACACCACTTTTTTTTCTTTTCTTTAAGCACTTGCCCCATGACTTCCAGAACATTTCACCCTGCTGGCTATGAGCCCTCATCCCAACAGGTTGCCCCAGACTGACTTAACCCTCTGTCTCTCCAGGAGAGTCATGTCTGCCATCCCCTGTCCCTCCCTGCCCTTCCAGACAGGAAGGCCATAGGGCCTCTGCTGTCCATTGCTCCATTTGCTGCTCCACTAGCTGCTCCAGACCACCCCAATCCCATCATCTCAGGGAAGTTGGTTTCCTCCATCTGCTTTGTCTGGCCTAATAGGGTTCAGCTGTATTGAGGAACAGGGCTAACCTGCATGTCCTCACAGTGGCTATGGAACATTCCCTGTCCTCAGACCTCAGAGCCTGCTAGCAACTCCAGGTTCTGATCCATCAGTGGAAGTATGCTTACCCCCTCCCCAATCTGGCCTCTCCACAGGGGACACCACCACCTTGCTGCTCTGGCCATGGTGAACTGGCTTCAATTGTCCTAGCCCCAGAGCAGCTGTGACTGTCCCCAAGGGAGCAGAGTCGCCTGGTGTTTGGGGGAGGCAGTAGAGAGAGGTGCATGGACAAGGGGGGGCAGCTGTGAGGGACCAGGGAGGGCATGTGGGCAGGACCCTGAGTCACTGGGTATAGGTCTTGAGTGGGGGGGGGGGGCTGCAAGTCCCCCTGTGGAGATCCTGGCCCTGCCTGGAGGCGGGGAGGAGTCCGGGCCCCCAGCTCAGTGTGAATAGCTCCACCAGCCCTGCCCCCACACTGCTCACCTGTCTGGATAGGAAGCAGGTGTCTCATATGCCTAGTGGTGCAGGTCTAGAAGAGTTCATAGGTACAAGAAGTGACAGAAGTGACGAGGAGGATGAAAGGTGATGTGGCATTCTCAGGGAGATGAGACACACTGAAGCTTTCAAACAGGAAGAAGCATTTATTATGCTGGCAGGCCCAGCAGTCTCATATCCAAAAATCTGGGCCACAGACACTGGGGTTTTGTTTTTATATCGTTATCTTTTCTCATATTTTCTTTTCTACATAAAGAGAGCACACTTTGTTTTGCTTATCAGTGGGACTTGCTATCAGACCCATTAGCAAGTGGGACAGAAAATTCACTGGTTAAATTGATTACTCTTAACAGAAAATCCTGCCCATACTGAGGGAAGGGGGAAGGTTGCCTCTAGCTGTGTTCTTATTCAGATTGAGAAATTAATCCTTAGCTTCTCTGCCTCAAGGGCACATCAGGGGAGCTGGGCCACTCAACACAGGAGCATGGTGGGGGTGGGGGGCACGGGACACACACACAGGGCTGGTGGCCCACGTGAAGGGAGGAGATGGGATGGCAGGCCCCATCTCTGATGATTCTGTACCGGGGACCCTCTTTGTGGGTCCTGAAGCCATGAGACTTGCAGCTGGGCTGAGGCCTCTCTACCCTTAGTCCCAACCCTCTGAGATGGGTGTGTCTCCTTGTGTCTTCCGGGCTGGCGTCAGTCATGAGGAGGGAAGCACAGACATCTTCTTTTATTTATTTGTTTGTTTATTTAATTTCTTTATTGGGGGATTAATGTTTTACAGTCGACAGTTAACACAGTAGTTTGTACATGCGTAACATTTCTCAGTTTTCCACATAGCAATACAACCCCCACTAGGTTCTCTGTCATCCTTTTCCAGGACCTGTACTCTGCCCCCACCACCACCCACCCCAGAGTCTTTTACTTTGGTGCAATACACCAACTCCAGTCCAAGTTCTGCTTAGTGTTTTCCCTTCTGATCTTGTTTTTCAACTTCTGTCTATGAGTGAGGTCATCCCATATTCATCCTTTTTGTTTCTGACTATCTCACTTAACATGATATTTTCGAGCTGCATCCAGAATGGGGTAAAGAAGGTGAATCCACCATTTAAAATAGCTGAGTAGTATTCTATGTGTATATAGACCACAACTTACTCAGCCACTCATCACACAGACACCTTCTATTCAATAGTATTAAGATTTTTTGTTTTTTAATATGGTGCTGGGGAAATGAACCTTTTGTACAAATACTACTGCTGAGCAGCCTCCTCCATCCCATCGTTTTTTGAGAGGAGACAGCAAAACACTACTCCACTGTTTTTGGAGCTCCCTGGTACTGTCTATGCTGTTCCTACATGGTCAGGCCTCATGCCCAGTAGGGCTTGTGCTCTACCTGGCAAGTTATCTCCTGGTGCACATGGGAACCCTCTAAGTAGCTTCAATGGGGATGGTGCCTCTCACTGACCCTGCAGTCGGGACTTCTTGTGTCAGCCCCGTGTCCTCTTGGTTGGCCATGCCCTTGACATGATCTGGCTGTGAGTCTCCTGTCATCTACCACGGGCCTGGGGTTGCCACAGAACATGGAAGCCCTCCTCAGCCTCCCTCCTTAGCGGCCCCTCATGTTGCCAGCCATTCCCAGCCTGGGTGCCTGCCCTTGGAGGGGCCCCTCACAGGCCTCTGGTGAAAGGCAGAGCAATGCCTGACGTCTTGTCAGCCACCTCCCAGGATTCTGGCTTAGCAGCCAAGCCTGGGCACCACCCCTGACAACATCCCTGCTGGGCCTCCCCTCCCCTCACCACAGTTGCCTTGACACACGATGGGCCTGTTTAGTCTAAGGATTAAAGAAAACAAGCAGCCTCACTACTATCCTGGCCTTCAGAGCCACAGGCTCCTCAGGGTGTTACCCTAGTGGGTAGCTATGGTGGGGAGGCTTGTGGAGGGCAGCATTATTGGGGGGGGTTCCTGGAGACCAGCTGTGGTGGGGGCGGGTTCCCCACCTTTCTGCCTGCTCTCCACTCTGGGGTTGTCAGTGAGGCCTTGGTAGAACACAGCTACCAACTTTCTGGCCAGTTGGGCCTCTGTGGGTCAGTGGGAAGAGGGAAGGAAAGTAGGCCCCAGGCACCCCCCTCCTGCTGCTGCACCCCAGGCAGGGGCTTCTGTCCTCTCTGGGCCTGGCGCTGAGGCTCAGTGCCCATCTCAGCCTACTGTGTGTGCAGGGTACTTCTTGTTCTCAGTTTCCTACCAGTAGTTCAGCAAGTGAGACAGTTCCATAACGTGTCTGTGGCCTACCGCACATGGCCAGACCTGAGACTTTATTTCCCTTGAGTCTTCCCTCCTGGTCCTTTCAGCTGCTGTTTTTGATCACTGTCTGCCTTTCTAAGTCTTGTGTGTCTGCAACTTTACCCCCGTGGCTTTTGCTTAGCTGCATTCACTCCTGAGACAGGACACAGTCCTGTCTCATTAAAGGTCCCCAATAGCTTTGGCCACACGGGCACCTGGATATGTGCATGTCCAGTTTAAGCCAGACCTAGGTTTGGAGTCCGAGGATGGTGTGGCATGTTGGTCACATGCTGCTCTGAGCTCCTGCTGTCCTTGACCACAAGCCCCCAGGAAATTTTGCATGGCAGTAAATGCTTAAGACTAGGGCGTCTCCCCCAACCTTTGTCACCTGTCAGAGAAGCAACACCAGGCCAGTCTGAGCAGCCAGGAGAAGTGAGCAAGAGTGAATGAGCATCCTGGCTCTCACTCCAGTTCCTCTCATTCTGGCTCCTGCCCACTGTGAAGGCCAACGTTTCTGAGACTCCATGTAGAACCACAGGGAAGGAAGCAGGCCTCAGACTGGCTGGCTCCACCACCTGCCTGATGCTATGGGGGGTGGCTGTGACACCATGGTGCTCCATCAGGCTGCACTGCCTCCCTCTGGGTTGATAGCAGGGGTGCCCACCCTGTCCCCTCATCAGCCAGCAGGACGGCCATTCTTTCTTCTTAAAAACTATTATCTTGGGGGCCAGGCGGTAGCACAGTGTGTTAAGGACACATGGCGAGAAGCGCAAGGACTGGCATAAGGATCCCAGTTCGAGACCCCGGCTCCCCACCTGCAGGAGACTCGCTTCACAGGCAGTGAAGCAGGTCTGCAGGTGTCTGTTTTTCTCTCCCCCCTCTGTCTTCCCGTCCTCTCAACATTTCTTTCGGTCCTATCCAACAATAGCAATGGCAATAATAACAACAAGGGTAACAAAATGGGAAATATGACTTCCAGGAGCAGTGGATTTATAGTGCAGACACCAAGCCCCAGAGATAACTCTGGAGGCAAACAAACAAACAACCTGTTATATCCCCTGCTGGTAGAGTGAAGCCTGCCACCACATCTGACACCTCACCATTGTCCTTGTGCAGTTCCTCCATCACCCCCAGGGGGCAGTCGCTCACAGTGCTCCTGAGTGAGCAGGTCACTGAGTCACCAGGGAGCAAGGAGCCGCTCCCTGCAGTGGGGGTGAGGCTTAGTGTTCTGAAGCAGGGCCCAGAGCACCTGTGCCACACCCCTGCTGCCTCCCTGTACACACTCATGTCTGCATGTCTTCCCCTTCCCACCTTACAAGTCACTCAAGACGGCTTTGCTGTTCTATCTGGTTAAAATCCGTGCAGGATCACCCCTCTTTTCCCCACTTGGTTATTCCTGTCTTTGTTTCTGATGCTGTGAGGGCATCGTCTTCCTTTAGCATGAGAAGCATACCATCATCTTTCTTGTTGCTGTGTTTGTGTGAAGGTCGTTTTCCTCCTCCATTCTGAAAGGATGGTTTTGCTGGGTATAGAACTGATGAATACTGCGAAGATAATGTTCTGTGGGCTCCTCCATTTGTTCCCCTGTTCTGTTGAGAAAATACACATCACCTAGGACAGCATGGAAGATAATCTGTTGGAAGTTCCCTGGCTTCCAAGAGTTTTTCTTTCTTTCTTTCTTTCTTTTTAACTTTTTATTTATTTATTTACAAAATGGAAATATTGACAAGATCATAGGATAAGAGGGGTACAATGCCACATAGTTCCCACCACCAGAACTCCATATCCTATTCCCTCCCCTGATAGCTTTCCTATTCTTTATCCCTCTGGGAGTATGGACCCAGGATCATTATGGGATGCAGAAGGTGGAAGGTCTGGCTTCTGTAGTTGCTTCCCCGCTGAACATGGGTGTTGACAGATCGATCCATACTCCCAGCCTGTCTCTCTTTTTCCATAGTGGGGCAGGGGAGGTGGGGCTCCAGGACACATTGGTGGAGCCATCTGCCCAGGGAAGTCAGGTTGGCATCATGGTAGCATCTGGAACCTAGTGGCTGAAAAAGAGTTAAGATATAAAGCAGAGCAAATTGTTGAATAGTCATGAACCTCTTCATAGTTTTACTAAAAAACCTCCCACATGATTTCTTTGTGTGTGCCATGCTTATGAATCTAGGATCTGTGATGATTCTATAACTTGGTTTTTATAGACTTGGAGGAATCATATCAGGGAAAACTCAGCTGTTACCTCCTCAGATGTCTGTCCTCTGGGACTCCTGCCACCAGCAACTAGGCTGTCTCATGGCACCTGTCTTCTTTGGGACCTATTTTGGGTTTGGGTGTGATTTTGATATACACATCATATCATTCTTTAGCAAGTTTTATTTGCTATTAAATCATCTGTTGGGTCCTATATTCTTGTGTTTTTTTGTCTTTCGGAATTTCTGTTTATATTTTTTGGGTTGTCAGAAACATCATGGCGTATTTTTCTGTACAAAAGTGTGTCATGACTTTTCTGCCAACCCAATAGTTTCCTTTTCTCATTTTCAGTTATTTCCTTTACCTGTTTGAATTAGCATTAAATAGTGTCAGATCAGTGTCTAGCAGGATCTTTCTCATGGGCTTCTGTGTCTCTGTAACATCTGGGGCTTGTGTGTAAACAGTTAGAGACACGTGTGGCTGAGGAATAAGGCCTTGACCATTGGCCCTGCTGGTGGGGGGTGGGGGGCTGTGGGGGCTGGCAAACTGTGCACAGCCAAACCAGGGTGCAGGGATTATGGGGTTTAGGAGAAGTTTCAGCCACTGACCAGAGGTCCACACTTATTTCTGATGTGTGGGCTTTCAGATTTATGCCCCATCATGAGATGTTTCCTGTCTTATCCTCAGTCACTTTGAGTTCTTGTGGGGCCAGCTTCTGGGTGTGGGTACACTCAAGATGCTACCCCTCCCTCACCCCAAGCAGGTCCCCCCTGGGCTTGGCTGGTAGCTGTTAACCTTCTTCTTTTTAAAAACTTTTATTTTATTTTATTTTATTTTATTTTGGATAGAGAGAGAAATTGAGAGGGGAGGGGAAGTTAGAAAGAGACAGACACCTGCAGCACTGTTTCACCACATGTGAAGCTTTCCCTTTGCAGGTGAGTAGTGGGGGCTTGAACCTGGGTCCGTGCACACTATAATGTGCACACTCCACTGGGTGAGCCACAACCCAGTTTCAACTGGCTGTCTTATTAGTGCACCTGTGACTTCAAGTCCACGCTTGCCTGTTTTAGTTGTTTAGGACCAGAATTCAAGCCCCATCTGCAGGGAGAAGCTTCACGAGTGGTGAAGCAGAGCTGCAGGTGTCTATCTCCTTCTGTCTCTTTCCCCTCTCAATTTGTTTCTGATCTAGTAAAAGAAAGGTAATAGAAAAAGAAAACTGAGTATAACTGTGCATCTGGCTGCTGCTAGGATCCTGGACTCTGTGTTCCAGAACAGAAAAGATTAACAGTAATACTTATCAACAAGGGGGGGGGGGGCAGGCTGAAAGGGCCAACATGAGTTACATGTCACTATGAACTATGCCAACACCCACCAGAACTCCAGCACAGTATTTACTGACAAGAGTGTGTGTAGCATCAAAGAATGAGGAACATCAAAAGTGTTTTTCATTTGTATACATAAGGGTAGTTAAATGTCAGAGAATAGAATGATGTCAAGGTACGTGTAGAAGTACATAAGAGTAGTTACCGTATAACAACATGCCATTGTCATAATGTCAGCACAGCAGGAAGATAGTATTGATGCATATGTCTACTCTCAGGCCACCTTTGTACCATTCCAGACCCCAAGAAGAATATTTGGATTATGGTTGTAGCCTTTTTTGTATGTGGAGTGGTTATCCATTAGCTCAGAACCTAGCCAGAGACTCCTATATGGAGAGTAGAAATTACAGTGGAGGAGAGCCTGAGGAACTATGTGTAGGCAGTCCTTGTGGTCTGAAAGAAGGAAGTGAGCCAGTGGGAAAAATAACAGGCTGACATGTTCTTGACAAGCACCAGACAGAGGTGAAAATCAGAGGTGTTCCTAAGCGTCAGGCAGTGTGAGAGACCAGGGGTATCCAACAAATGAGGCCTTGAATCTTCCTATCCTTAAAGCATACTGTAGAACTACCCTACTGAGAACAGAATAGCATCGTCTTAGAAGAAGGCAAAAGAAATCAGCAGGACACATTCTAGAAATGGATTCCAGTGTAGTAGTAACTGTGGCACTTGATGTATGGCAGAAAATGTTTCCAACTGAGGAGACAACTGGAGAGTTAAGTGATGCCATTGTAAAGAAATGTTAGGAGACATTAATAGGATAACTTTGATCTAAAAAAAAAAAAAAAACACTACTGGGAGTCAGTTGGTAGCGCTGCAGGTTAAGCGCAGGTGGTGCAAAGCGCAAGAACCAGTGTGAGGATCCCGGTTCAAACCCCCGGCTCCCCACCTGCAGGGGAGTCACTTCATAGGCAGTAAAGCAAGTCTGCAGGTGTCTATCTTTCTCTCCCCCTCTCTGTCTTCCCCTCCTCTCTCCATTTCTCTTTGTCCTATCCAACAGCAATGACATAAGTAACAACAACAATAATAACCACAACAATAAAACAACAAGGGCAACAAAAGGGAATAAATAAATAAATATTGTAAACACCTTCATTTGGAAATGTCTAGGTCCACACAAAGACAAAGAAAAGTAGCACAGTGAACCCCACACATTATGCCCCAGCTTCAGCAAGTAGCAGGGTTTGCTTGCTTTTATATTGTCTGTTCCCTCAGTGAGTCCTTTGTCCCCTCAGAACCAAGAGGCTAGCTCACTGTTGAGTCATAACCATAGTTATTTGTAAAATTGTATGAGTGACTGATAGTGGTTTGTAAGGTTGTAAGACCACGTTACAGTGCCACACTACCCCATCACCAGAATAGCTAACGATAGCCATTTCAGTTCTCACAAAGTCTAAGAGACAGTCATAATTGTAGTTACTGGGTAGTTTGAGTGTTGATTCTGTCTGTTTGCCATGGCATTGGGCACACAGCTCCCTAACAGAGTCACCAGTAGTTCCCCAACCCAGGAAGCCAACAATGGACAATAGTTGGGTTTCTCTACTTTCATGTGGAAATCTTAGTGGAATAATAATACGAGTACAAAATCAGTACACCGAATAGAGAGGAAATCCCTGCATTGTAATGTGAAGATAAAGTCACTGTCCACAGAATGCAAAGGAATCTTTGCACTACCAGTACATAAAAAAGGGTGCCACCTGCTTGGGAGTGGGGCCGAACAGGGGCCTCACAGAGTCTCTGAGTCGGTGGTAGAGCTCAGTTTCACCTCGCAGTCAAGGAAATGCCAGGTGACCCAACGTTCCTGATAGCTGTAACCTTACTCCCACCAACCCAGGGAAGGGCTCGCTCTGGAGTATACACTTAGAGGACTTTCCTCTTGCAGTGTGTGTACAACAGTAAATTTACAAGGCAGGCGTGGAGGTGGCACAGTGGCTAGAACTTCAGACTCTCCAGCTTGAGGTCTGAGTTTGAACCCCAGCATGACATGTGGCAGAGTGATGCTGCACCTTTGTATAATAGTTGAATCTTAGAAATGTGCACCTGCACCAAGAGTCAGACCGTGTGTGTGTGTGTCTGTGTGTGTCTGTGTCTGTCTGTCTGTCCATCTGTCCATCCACAGTGATAGAAGGACCCAGAAGGGAAGTATATAGCTCTTGGAGATTCTGGTGTTTGAGTATTGAGCCTTTACTAGGGCACCATTGGTTCTGCTGTTGGAAAGCCGGGAGGGAGGGAGGGCATTGCAGGTTTCCCCCAGCCTCTGTCTTCTGCCAACAGAGCCCCTTTGTGAGTCCAGGCTGAGAGGAGAGGGGGTGGGGTCACTGGGTCTGGAGCCTCTGCTCCCCAGGACTCTGCCATAGCACCAGCTTGGGTAGGAGCAGGATTTGTGTGCCTATCTGGCATGGTGGCACATCAGCATGTTCACTGCCTCAGCACCGGGGGTGGGGGTGGGGCTGTGGGCTATGAAAATGGCGTGGAATGGAGAAGTCAGAAAAGGCAAGGCAGCATTTTGTGAAACTGTCTGTTGGAGTGGTGAATCTTTCAGCTCACGTTTCCCTGCAGCCCAGGGTTTATTGTATAATTATTGTGTTATTTACACTCATCAGGAACCTAGATGATCTAAGACAAACTAGTAGCTCTGTATTTCATGGTAGTTTCACAGAAATGGCAGGTGCCCAGTAAGGCCACTGTTATTCTGTGTGGGAGCAGTGGAGGGGAAGTTGTGCACATTTATTTTGGGGTGGATAATTGGGGGCACCTGGAAGGCTTGCTGGGGAATCCCCAAGGCCTGTCCTTCTAGTGTTCCATGGGGACACAGCCCCGCCTCCTCGCTGAGTCCTGTGTGGGGTGTCTCCTGTCGGACTCCCCCAGGCCCACAGCTGGGCCTTCTCTTAGACAAGTTGGGAGCTTGCTGGTTCCTGCATAAGACTCGTGATGTGGCTTCGCTCATCAGGGGAGGGGGACAGGTCAACATGGCCCAGCCTACCCGTTGCTGCCTGTTGGAGGTGGGGGTCACATTGCCTCATTTTAATTTTTGTTTTATTTAACCTTTTTTTTTTTTTTTTTTTACTGGTGCCAGGGAGTGAACCCAGGACCTCCTGCATCACTGTAGCACTGAATTGCTTCCTGGTCCCATTTCCTCCCCCCCCCCATTTTATATATTTTTCATATTGTCTAAAGGTTATTAGCGAACTATTGATCAGAACATCATTCCTGGGGCCTGGTGGTGGTGCACCTGGTTGAGTGCACACATTACAGTGTGGAAGGACCTAGGCTCCACCTGTAGTAGAGAGCTTCATAAGTGATGAAACAGTGCTGCAGGTACCTCTCTCTCTCTCCCTCTCTTACCTTTCCCTCTAGATTTCTGTCTCTGTCCAAAATAAATACAATAAATAAAAATTTTAGACAAAAGGATATCATCACTTTAGAAAATTTATTTATTGGATAGAAACAAATTGAGAAGGAAGGGCAGGGGGTGGGGAGAGAGAGGGAGAGACACACCTGCTTCTCCCCTGCAGATGGGGACTAGGGACTCAAACCAGGGTCTTTACACACTTTAATACATGCATGTCACTATGCTCACCACTACCTGGCCCCAACAACATTACTCCTGAGTTGTATTTGGGACTTTATGCATGTAAACCCCATGCTCTGTCTGCTGTACCACTACCTGGATATAGGCTTATACACACGTATGTGTCTATAAACACACACACATATATGTATTGTGCATATGTGTGTATATGTATATATGTTGTCCCCAGAGCTTCACCCTAAACCAATATTTTTAGATAGAAAGGGAGGGAGAAATGGGGAGGGGGGAAGATGAAGTATAACACCAAAACATATGCATTGTGGCGGGGGCCAGGCTTGAACCTGGGTCACACGTGGCAAAGCAGGCACCTTCCCAGGGTAGCTGTCTTACTGGCCACATTTTCTATCTCTTTAGCAAGAGAAATAGAAAGCAAGAGGTAAAGACACACCAGAACCCTGCTCCATCACCCACGCTCCCTTGGTCCTGTCCTTGGTGCTCCCATGTGGAGCTGGGGATCAACCCCAGGGCCTCACATGTGATAAGGCATACACTCTACCCATTGAACCACCTCCCAGGCCCTGCTTTAGAGGTGGACACTGAATTCGTATTGGAGAGCCCAGGACTGCCAGGCGCTGAGATGTGCTCTGAGCTCGTTGCTGCCCTTTCATCCCCCGACTCGTCTTTCCTACCCTGTGCCCACCTGTGATCATATCCTTCCTGGCGCTCTCCAGTAGCAGGTGCACCTCCTCCTTGGGGACACACCCCTTTCCTGCCTCTCTGACTCTTGTTTTGGAAGGAGTCCCTAACACTGCCAGCTCCCGCCCGCTTGGAGGTTCTGGGGTCCCAATTCCTCTGAGTTGACTTGCTTGCAGGTCCCATCTGTGGCATTTAACCCCCACCCCCCAACTCCTAGAATAGCCTCTGCCCGGGACAAGCTCAGGGACACCTGGCAGCTGTGGAGACAACAGGGCTTAAGGGGACCAACACAAGGCTTCGAGGCTGAGGGGACAGGCATGTGGGCCAGTGGCAGCATGTGGGGTAGTAACCTCTCTCTGTTCTTTCTCTTCCAGTGTGCATTTTGATAGAAAACTTGTCCCTTGCCCAGATGCCCTTCAAAGGTGACCCCATTATTGGTAAGTGCTTTTCTTCTCTAGTGACACATGTTGTAGTATTTCCCTATGGAGTTCCTTCAGATTAAAAAATAAGAGCGGGCACCAGCTCAGTAACAAATTTCTGCCAGGGTCCTGAGGGGGATTTCAAGGAGCCATACCTCTCTGCAGGGTTGGGGACCTCCATGGCACAGAGAGGGACACTGTCACCATTGGGCTGTCCTGTCTTTATAGCCATAGAAATTCTGCACCTTCAAAAACAAACAAACCCTGAAGTGACCGGATTCAGCAGCTGTTGCCAAGTGTCGTTCCTAAGTTGAATTTTTGGATCTTCAGTGCCAGGGGCGGGGAGTATTTCTAGAGGGGCAGGTACAGGAAGGACCAGCTGAAGTCTGCAAACGTAATGAAAAAGCAGTCAGAGGAAGCCCCGCACCCCCTGGTGCGGTAGGGTGGGGGGGAGGGACAGCACTGGCTGGCCTAGGTCTCTCCACCATCTGCCTCTCCTGAGGGAGGAGATGCCCCTCCCCCCATGTCAGTGACAGGGTGAAGTGTGTCCTTTTCTTTGACAGAGGGCTGGCAGTGCCTGATCAATGACACCTTGAGAAACCTCCATCTTATCTCAGGCCATTCCAGACAGCAGGTCAAGGTAAGCTAGAATGGTCCAATTTGCACTGGTCAAAAAAAATGGTGTTAGCATTCCCATGGTGTTTCCATGGACGGCAAACACTGAGCCTCCTTCACATGCGCAGTGTGACTGGCAGTGGATGCCTCCCCTTTATTCATTTTTTTTTTTTTGTTAATTCTACTACTATTATTATTTCAGAGCCAGAGCCTGCTTTTTCCATTCAGAGAGAGAGAGAGACATTCACCTTTATGTCTCTGAATTAAAAAAATTCCTATAAGCAGAGACAGAGGAAGAGAGGGCCCTAGCCTCAGCCTCGTCTGGTGCCGCAGTGCCTCCCCTAGGCTCCGCCCTGTGTATCTGCCTCCGCCCTCACAGATAGAGCAGTAGACTTCAGATAGTCTTCATCTCCTCTTCATATTTCCTGGCCTCTCTGCAACTAGCACATACACCCCTATCCCCAATGAGCACATGAGCCTTTGGCCGGACATCCGGCTCCCAAAGTTCTGCCATGTGTGCTTAACCTGCTGCGCTATCGCCCAGCCCCCTGGCCCCCATAGTTCTGCAGGTCAGCAGAGCCCAGCATCAACCACACAGCAGCCATGCTCCACAGAGCACACACGTTTAGAAGGTGCATATCACACCCCAGAAATAGGAATTAAAAGTTCAGATACTCTGTTGGTATTGAGTAGTAGCGCAGTGGGTTAAGTGCAAACTCAAGGACCTGCATAAGGATCCCGGTTCAAGCTCCCGGCTCCCCACCTGTAGGAGTCACTTTACAGGCGGTAAAGCAGGTCTGCAGGTGTCTGTCTTTCTCCTCCCCCTCCCCCGTCTTCCCCTCCTTTCTCCATTTCTCTCTGTCCTATCCAACAACGACATCAATGACAGCAATAATAATAACCACAACAATGATATAAACAACAAGGGCAACAAAAGGGAAAAAAATGGCCTCCAGTAGCAGTGGATTTGTAGTGCAGGCACTGAGCCCCAGCAATAACCCTGGAGGCTAAATAAATAAATAAGTAAATAAATAAATTCAGATACTGTGGCCCCATTTGCTTTCCTGACCACAAATCAGAGAGGACCTCAAATATGAGAATGATGGGTCTTGAGGCCTCACTGGGCAGAGTGCAGGCCTTGCTGGCTGTCTACAGACCAGCCTGGCTTCTACCGGGGACTCATGACCTTCTTGGTTTCAGGAAGCAGCTGTCTCGGCACTGGCTGCTCTCTGCAACGAGTACTACAGGACAGAGTCTGGAGAGGCAGTCCCTGCTGTGCAGAGTGAGTGGCCTGGGTGCTGCCTCCCACCTTCCTGCTGCTGTGTGGATAGGCTGGGGGGCTGGAGAGACCTGGGGAGGAGGCCATCTCGCAAGACCCAGTAGTGGTGGAGGCAGTGGGGGACCTGCTCCCTCCTGCCATTTCACCCCAGTGGAGCACCCACCCTGAGTCCCCAGATACCACAGCGGGAGCTTCACCAGCGGCGGAGCAGTGCTACAGCGCCTCTCCATCTCTTCTGTCTCCCCTTTCCCTCACTTCAGTGTTAGTGTAAATTAGATTGTAGATTTTTTTCTTTTCCTAATCTGTGGCTTCACGCTCCTGGCTCGTTTGTAATTTAGATAGAAGAGTGGGGGTGGAAGGGGGGGAATACCACAGCACTAGAGTTTCCTCTCGGTTTCCTCCAGTGCAGAGGCAACTCCCAGGTGATGCCGAGGTTGTTGTATCCTGTTGGGGTTAAAACAAGAGTAGCCAGGTGATGGTGCACCCCATTAAGTGCACACGTTACCAGGCTCAAGGACCTGGGTTCAAGCCCTCCGGTCCCTTTATGTTAACTTGAAGCTACGTTTATTGTCAGTTTTGGAAGAAATACTCCCATCATTTCCACAAGTACCGGTGTCTCTGGTGAATGAAAAGGGATGTTAGGATTACACTGACCATTCTTAGAATCCTGATGGATTTCCCCAAGAGTGAAATTGTGTTGCTTATGAAAGCATTAAGACCTTACAGAAGTTCTTAAAGATGTCGTACTCAGACCTCTATAAAAATATGTCTGCTTTAGAAGTGTAAAGTTCTGCTTGTTTCTGAAATCTAGAGGGTTTGTCCTGTGAACAGTAGACAGCTTGTGTTTCTTGCCCCCTCTTTTCAGAGGAGCTGATGAAGCAGTTTCTTGCCATGCTCCAGTGCTCAGAGGAGATGACGCGCTGTGGCTTCTCTCTGGCCCTGGGCGCCTTTCCAGGCTTCCTGCTGAAAGGCCACCTCCAGCAGGTGAGCTGCTCCCTTGGACACAGCATTCTAGTGACACTGGGGGAACTGTTCTGTCCACACTCAACAAAAGCAACGAATTCACCAATATGATGCATGTATTTGGTGACAGCTGAGTGAAATGTGACTACTGAGCCCTGGTAGCAAGTCCAGAGAAAGCCGAGGGACTACTTACACAGGGAAAGGGGGTGTGGGTGGGCCCACTCTCACCCAGCCCCTTGGAGGAGCTCAGGGCCTGTGGGCTGCTGCTCTTGCTGGGCAGGAGGGAGTTTCCTGGGAGCATCGAGTGGGTGGGTCTTTGTTGGGAGTGTGCAGGGAGCCACTTCCTGCTGTGACGTGCAGTGAGAACAAGTGTGTGCAAAGCCCCCACTAGCCTCAGACTCCCCTTCAGTGGTGGCTTCCTCCCTTACTCCAGTGCTGTGTGAGGCCCGGAGTGTCTCTGGACACCGCACAGGTGGCGTGAGAAAACAGGAAACAGGCAGTCTAAGAAGTGGGATGCCAGCCATCTGAGAGGAAGGTGAGGTGAGGGTAGAGAAGTCATTGCTGCCTTAAGACACTTGAGGGCACCAGCCAGGGTTTGCTTCGTTGGAAACCAGCTGTCCCCCTGACCCCTTGCCTGGGAATGAGGCTTTGTCTGTGGTCCCCCCCCAGAGGAGAAACCTTCCCCATGCAGAGTGCCGGCTCATGCTTCTGTCCAGGCTGGGGTTCAGGACTGAATTTAGTGAAATCTCATTCTCCAGGTGCTCTGTGGCCTCGCAGCCGTCACCCACATCTCTCCTGAGGATGTGAGCTTTGCAGAGGCCCGGCGGGATGCCCTGAAGGCCATTGCCAGGTGAGCCCTGAAGTCACCTTCCCCTAGACACCCAGGGACAGACATCAGCCAGTCTCTGTGGGAAACCCAGTGCTCAGGGGCTGGGAGGAACGTTCTCAGCTTTCTCCTTATCAGAGAGCACTTCCAGCCCAGGGCTCAAGGCACCTTCTCCTGTTGGGTTCAAGCTCTGGGTTATAATGCAGAGCCTCTAGTGCTTCATGAATGAGAATGGGGAGGGGGGTGCAGTTCATTTCTGTGGCTGCTCCAGAGGAAGAGGAAGCACCCCTCTGTGCCCGTGTGTGTGCACGTGTGTGTGGTGTGTGTGGAGTAGCTTGACCTGTCAAGATGGACATGCACACTGACACACTAGTCCTCTACCCCCAATCTATGGAACCATATGAGGAGGACCCTCTTCTGTTCTCAGCCACATTGGTCCCCTTGCTGGTGGGATGGAAGGTGGGAGGGACTGGCTCTGGCGACCACTAGTGAGACCTAAGAAATGATCCCAGCACTGACTTGGGGGCCATCCCCCTACCCCACCCCACCCCCCGTCCTGACCTGCCCCAGAGCTGGCTGCTCTGCTCACCTTGCCTGGCAGGAAGCACTGCAGGCAAAACTATTGGGCAGGACCCAGAAGCTCACTGTTTGCCCTTCTCAACCCCAGGGTCTGCCAGACAGTGGGTGTGAGCTCAGAGGGTGCGGCGGACCAGGGCCTGTGCCAGCAGAATGTGGCCGGCGTGTACGACTCCCTGCTGGCCTGCCTGCGGGACTACACCACCGATAGCCGTGGTGACGTGGGTGCCTGGTGAGTCTGGATTGCCTCCCCACCAAGTGCTCGAGGCAGGCTGGGGAGGTTCACTTCCCCCTCTGCTGTCCTTCCTCCACCTGTCAACTGAACCAGCAGTCCCTTCTCCAGTCCCCAGAGATGGTGTGCAGCAGGTAGAGTACATGTCTCCCTCTCCCGTGCATGAGGCTCCCATTCTGGAGCACCGTGGACAATACCAGGGAACTCCATAAGGGCCACTTTGGCGTCTGTCCTGTCAGAGTACTACATAGGGGCCGGGTGGTGGTGCACCTGGTTGAGCGTACACATCACAGCATGCAAGGACCTGCTTCTCATCTGCAGGGAGGATGCTTCATAAGGGGCGAAGCAGGGCTGAAGGTGTCTCTTCCCCCTCCCCTCTCAATTTTTTTGTCCTATCCAATAAATTAGAAATAGAAAAGAAAATGGTCACCGGGAGCAGTGGATTCATAGTGCCAGCACCAAGTCCTAGTGAAAACCCTGGTGGCAATAATTAAAAAAATAAAAGATTAAAAATACTACATAAAAGTCAGAGCTGGGAGATAGCTTAGCGTGTGGAGTACGCACTTTGCCACATGTAAGGATCCAAGGCTTCCTGAGTGGAGCAGCCAGGCTGTGGAACTTGGGCATCACACCTCTGCATGTCTACCCAGCCCATTCCCTCCCTCCCCTCACATTGGCACTGTCGCCCACGACTATCCCCGACTCCCGCTCGCTGCCACTGTCCCTCACTGTCACCACACATCTTGTCTCTCATTTCTTGTTGTGCCCTTCACACTATACGTGGTGGGCGCCCCACACTGTCCTGAAAGCTCCCTCCCCACTGCAGGGGTATTATGAAGACAGAGGATCCTTCCTCACATTGTGGCCTCCTCGCTCCATGCCTGGCCAGCTCTGAGGGGACACTGTCAGCCGCTGGGACATCACCATAGCAGCACACTGCTCCTAGAGAAGCCACATTGTCCTGTTTTTCCGTGAATAAATTTTTCTTTCTTTGCAACCAGGCTTATCACTGGGCTATTTCCAACAGCCTTTTTTCTGTCTTCTTTTATTTGACAAAGGGTGAGAGAGAGGGAGAGAACATGAAAAAGATACCTGCAGCATTGGTCAGCTGCTTGTGAAGCTTGCCCCTGCAGGTGGGGACTAAGGACTTGAACCTGAATCCATGAAATCTTTTTCTGGTTTATTCTTTTATGTTTTCTTTTTTATGGAATACTGCTGAATGGCACAATTATCTTCTTCCTGTTCCTCGTCCTCTTCTCCTCCTGTCCACTGAGAGGGAGCTGGCCTAGGAGGGACACCAGAGCACCAGACTCATGGAGTCCCCTGCCCTTGCTCCCCTGTGCTCCCAAGGCTCAGACCCCAGCCCTGAGTATGCTAAGGTGTGTGTTTTACTGGGTGATCTCTCCTGCCCACAGAGATCTCTGCAGTGGGTGTAGGCCACTGCTCCCTGCTCGACCTCCATGGAAGTAGGGTCCCACAGCCAGGCTGTTTCCTGGGGTTTCCAGTTCCTCACACTCCCCCTGCTGGGCCCCGAGTGGAGCTAGGGGTCACCCGTTAGTAGGGTGCAGATCTCTCATCCGCCCATGTCTACAGGGTCAGAGAGGCCGCGATGAGCAGCCTGCTGGACCTCACGCTGCTGCTGGCCAGGGAGCAGCCTGACCTGATCGAGGCCGCCATGTGAGTCCCCTGCGTGCCCCTTCCTTCTCTCCCAGCCTTCCCCTCCTCCCTACCCACGTGGGGCTTCCCAGGGTCCTGGGCCCCTCCATCTTCCGTTTCAGCCTTTTGCCTTCTCTAACTTACCCGCCCTATTGCCCACCCGTCTTGTGTCCCTGTGGGGGTCCCCCATGTGTCAGCTCAGCGTAGGTGCCCTGTGGGGTTTTGCCCTGACCTGAGGGGTGCTCTGGAGCCCCAATGATCCCATCCCACCCACCTGAAACCCCCTAGCCCTGATGACCTGATTGACTACATCCTGGCCATGCTCCCACCTACCTTGTACTCCCGCCGCACTGGCCACGCCCCCACCACTCTCACCCTGCTGACCCTGCGCTGACCACCCTCCAGCTGTAAGCGTGTCTTGTGCGGCCTGGCCCAGCAGGCCAGTGAGAAGATTGACCGTTTCCGTGCGCATGCTGCCCACGTCTTCTTGGCCCTGCTGCACCCTGAGGGCCCTGCCATCCCCCACGTGCCGCACCGTGCGGAGCTGGAGCTGCTGCTGCCCAGGTACAGGGCACCCCGGGGGCCACCCCCACCCCCAGGCTGACAGCACTGCCAGCTGTGGCTTTTCCCTGCAGGTCAGAGGTGGCCTCCGTGAACTGGGCTGCAGCATCCCAGGCCTTCCCGCGAGTCACAAGGCTGCTGGCGCTGCCCACCTACCGCTACCATGTGCTGCTGGGGCTGGTGGTATCCGTAGGTGGCCTGACAGAGTCCACGGTGAGTGGGCCACTGGTGAGGGGGCACTCACAGGTGACAGTGCATCAGGCGCTCAAGGTCCCCACTCCACTGTCCTGGCCACTCTTCTGTGGGTTGGAGCATTTTCTTGGCGTCTCTGCTGGTCTAGGGTCACAGCTCTGATGATGTCCCTTCCCTTCTTCCCACTTGGGCAGGCCCTGGCCCATCCTTTCTGGGACTTTCCTTCTCCAGACTCCTGCTCATAGTCACTGTCCTGTGACACAGGCTGTCCCCTGTGTCTTCCTTCTCAAAGGTCCCTGCAGATCTCTGGGGCCGAGGTGTCACTGTTCTGCCTACAGCTCCTGCCCAGCCCACCAGCCTCCTGCATGGTCCCCAGAGGGTCCATCTTAGACATTCTACACCGGTGGATTCATGGCTTGTGCCACTTTTGGGGGGTGTCTTCACCCCCCACCCACACACGCTCTCTGGACAGGCTGCTCTGGGGCTCTCGAAGACCCTCATGTTCCTGCTGCTGCTTTCGGTCACCCAACTTCTTTCTTGCTGACCATGCTTCCTGCAGCTTGTCATCTGCTATGTACTCCTCCCCCAAACCCTGCCTGGGCTTTTTGTTACTTTTTTTTTTTTTTGTGCCACCAGGGTTATCACTGGGGCTCCCTGCCAGAACTATGAAACCATGGTTCCCAGAAGCCATTTCTCCAGCTGTTTTTTTTTCCCACTTCAGACAGCAAAATTGGGGGCAGGGGATAGAAAAGGAGACAGAAAAATAGATATCTGCAGACCTACTTCACCACTCCTGAAGTATCGCTCTGCCCCACAGGCGGGAAGGAGGGGCTCTAACCCAGGTCCTTGCACTTTGTTAACATGTGCATTTAATAGTGTATGCCACGGCCCTCCCCCTAGTTCCGTAATTTTTATCACCACTTAGTTTTTTTCACACTTGCTGGAGGCCCTGGGTTCACTCCCCCAGGCCTCATTTATAAGCAAGTTAACAGGATTCCCTGTTCTGTACGGTCTCACATGCCAATGTCTTCCTATCAGAGAGGTTTCCTGCTCTGCCCCCTTCTTCCTCAGGCCAGCCCTGGCTTTGGGGGCCAGCCATGCAATGACTGGGGACGTTCAGCTGTGACATGCTGCCCTGCGGTTTGCTGTTGTTCCTGCCCAGGCTGCAGGGCTCCATGTGGCTACAGTCTAGATTCTTCTGGCCTAGCTCCTGAGTCTGTGGTCACAGGAGGGCCTGTGGTCTAGTCAGGACTGGGAGGCCTCACTGAGACCTTGACCTTGGCAGACTCCCTGTGGGGAACATGGGTACTAAGCACTCAGGCTGAGTTACAGTCAGTCTCAGTTCTGGGGTGGCACCACGGCTCTGTTAGGACCTTACTATGGGCAACTCCATCTCAGCTCATAGTGGACATCTGAGTCCCCTACCCTGCAGGCTAGGGAAGCCTGTGTCCCTGGGTGCGAGATGTTCTTCTGCCTTTCAGGTCAGATACTCCACGCAGAGTCTCTTTGAGTTCATGGAGGGGATCCAGAGTGACCCCAAAGCCCTAGAGGACTTCAGTGGGGCCCTGCTGCAGGTCTTCGAGGACAACCTTCTGAACGAGAGGTAAGAGTGGTGGCTTCTCATACCTGTGCTTCTCTGCAGAGTTTGGGGGGATGGGGCCCCAGCCAGCTGAGGGGTGACCCCCACACACACAGGGCCCCAGGCCAGATGCCTCCTGCTGGCACTTTGTCAGTGGAGTTAGGCTTCTGCTTCCACACAAGTCATGGTGGAAAACATGAGGGAGGCCACTACTAACAGACGCAGGTGGCAGAGGTGGGGATCACAGACCTGCTTTCTGAAGGTTCCTGTGTTCTGTATCCTGTGTGGCACAGGGCCCTGACCTCAGAACTGGGGAGAATTGACATCTTAATGCACAGCAGACCCTCCAACTGAGGCCATTTCACTCAACTCCCCTAACAAATAGAAATTGTGAGGCTGGGTCCAGGTGGTGGCCATTAAGTTGAACACACGCATTACCATGTGCAATGACCTGGGTTCGAGCCCCCAGCCTCCACCTGCAGATGGGAAGCTTCATGAGCAGTGAATCGGGTCTGCAGGTTTTTCTCTTCCCTCTCTCCCTGACTCCCCCTCCTCTCTCAATTTCTCTCTGTCCTGTCAAATGAAAATAATTTTTAAAAATTGGGATGTGATTCACAATTGTGAATGACTCATGGAATGTTATTTGAGGACCTACTTCTGTCTTGTGTGGCTTTACTGAAAGCTGCTGTTTCTGAGCCCCATGGTGGTTGTCTCATGAGCAGCTCCAGGGCCTTCCTCCCCCTCTTCTCATTGGGGTGTCTCCCTGCAGGGTGTCTGTGCCGCTGCTGAAGACACTGGACCAGATGCTGGCCAATGGCTGCTTTGAGGTCTTCACCACCGAGGAAGAGTAAGTGCCTGTCCCCTCTGCCCTCAGCCCTGTGCTGGTGCTGCTAAGGGCGCACCTGTGAGAGGCAGCCCCAGAGGGGGTGTAGCTGTTAGGAGTGGACAGGCCCTCGCCCTGCACCCAGGCTGTGGGGTGGTGTGGGGGGCAGGCAAGAGGCAGACACAAGCAACTGTCTGCTGGCAGTCAGGGGAGAGAAAGGGGCCCCATGGAGCCCTGTGACTGTCACATGTGTGGACTCCAGCCTGGGAAGAGAGGGAAGGGGGCCTGTGGACATGCAGGAGTCCTAGGGGCTCCTTGGCCAGGTGCAGTCCCTTTGTCTGCATGGTGATGTGCTGGGTCAGACGCTCTCAGCTGTTATGAATACTAGTGCTGTGATGAATGGGAGTGCCGCTCGCACTTGAAACGAGCACTTTTGAATTCTTCAGATGCCCAGAACTGGGAAAACTGGACTGTGTGCACTGATTATTTGAGGACTTTTTACTCTGCTTTCCATAGTGGCTGTACTGGGTTGCATTCACACCCGCAGCACCCAAGCCTTCCCTTCTCTCTGCACCTGCTGCTGCATGTATTTGGGGCCATTGGCATTTTCCTGGGTGTGGGCTGAGTGCTCAGTGTGTTTAGATTGGCATCTCCCGGCTAACACCTTCCCACATGCCACTGGCACATTGTCTTTGCTAAAATGCAGGTCTTCTATTTTTTTTAAATATTTATTTTCCGTTTTGTTGCCCTTGTCTTTTGTTTTTATTGTTGTTATTAATATTGTTGGATAGGACAGAGAGAAATGGAGAGGAGGGGAAGACAGAGCGTGGCAGAGAAAGATAGACACCTGCAGACCTGCTTCACCGCTTCTGAAGCAACTCCCCTGCAGGTGGGGAGCTGGGGACTCGAACCGGGATCCTTACACTGGTCCTTGCGCAAGGTTAACCCTCTGCGCTACCACCTAACACCCCCCCCCCCGGTCCATTTTTAAATCAAGACTTTGTTATTGAGATGTATGAGTTCCTCACGTATGTTGGATCCTTTACAATTTTTATAGTGTTTCACACTGACTGACTTAACCTTGTTGGGTGTTAGAACTGTGTTTGGGGGACATTCTGCCTTCATGTGAGATGTTAGCCTTTAGGAGAGTGGACAGAATGGAATGTAGCACATATTTCCCTGGCTTGAAAATTTCAGAATAAAATTGCATACTCCTTGGTGTGACTATAGTGGTTTCTTTCTTTCTAAGTCTGCCTGTTCTTGCTTGGTTTTCTGAGGACTTTGTATTTTGGTGCTTCCAGACTTGGGATTGCATCTTGTTAGTAATGACCTTTCCTTTCTGGGACACTTCATCGTGTCTAAATATGGCTGCATCCGCTTTCATGTCCTATATTCTGTGTGTCTGTTGTTGGTTCGTCTCTTAAAACAAGCCCCCAGGGGGTTGGGCGGTAGCGCAGCGGGTTAAGCGCACATGGCGCAAAGCACAAGGACCCGTCTAAGGATCCCGGTTCGAGACCCCGGCTCCCCACCTGCAGGGGAGTCGCTTCACAGGTGGTGAAGCAGGTCTGCAGGTGTCTATCTTTCTCTCCCCCTCTCTGTCTTCCCCTCCTCTCTCCATTTCTCTCTGTCCTATCCAACAACGAACAACATCAACAACAACAATAACCACAAGGCTACAACAACAACAAGGGCAACAAAAGGGGGGGAAATGGCTTCTAGAAGCAGTGGATTCATGGTGCAGGCACTGAGCCCCAGCAAGAACCCTGGAGACAACAACAACAACAACAAAAAACAAGCCCCCAGATACTCTTTTCTGGCAGTTAGCTTATTCTTTCAGCCTTAACTCTGGCACCTGCCTATGTTTCCACCACATCTCTGCTCCCTGCCTCATTTTTTTTCAGTTTAGTTAATAAGTTTATTACTGTTTTAATTTTTCCCCTCCCATACTCAGGACTTACTGTTCTTTCCTGTTGATCTTAAATCTGTGGCTTCATTTATTTCCAGAAAATTCTTAGGCATCACAGTATTTTCAGGTTTCAACCCCATTCCTTCCTGTCCATGGTTCTGGGCCTCCCATGGTAAACAGTGGGGTTTCCACACCTGTCCTTGGGGCTCCCACGGGTACTGCATGAATGGGAGTGGGCTTCCCTGGGATCGTCCCCTCCTGTCAGCAGGAAGGAGGTACAGGGTCACCCATCTTGGCTGGGTCAGCTCCCCAGGTGGGCCTGGTGACAGGCTGGTTGTCCACCCAGAGGCTGGCCACACTGGCTGGGTCCCGCACACAAAGACAGTCATCAGAGAGTGTCAGCCGTTCCAGGGCCACTCCTGTCAGAGACATGAGGCAAGTGAACTCTGTCCCCTGCTGGGCTTGTTGAAGAGCAAGGAGGTCACTGTCCAAGCTCACTCCCTGGTCTCCTGCACCTTGTAGCCACCCTTTCTGCACAAAGCTGCTTACACTTTGCAAGGAAGAGATCAAGAAGTCCAAGGACGTGCAGAAGCTGCGGGCCAGCATTGCCGTGTGAGTCCCACCCCCGGGGGTTGGGGGGCAGCTCCGCGCTGTCCCTCAGAGCGTAATGCAGTGACACGCAGACCCAGCAGGGCAGGAAGCCACTTCCTGATGGCCAGACCGTGGACACAGGGCCTGCAGGAAGGGGGGATGGGCACACGGGCAGCAGTTCTAACACGCCGGGCAGTGGCATCTGATGTACTGTGTACACAGCTGGCAGTGCCCACCCAGCCACACTGGCACCAGGCAGGGTGACAGCACCCTTGAGTCTTGGGTGCCCTACCACTGGTGTCCCACCCCCCAGGTTCTGTGGCCTGGTGCCGTTCCCAGGCGGTGTCCGGAAGAAGGTGCTGCTACAGCTGTTCCTGCTCCTCTGTCACCCCTTCCCCATGGTGAGTGTCCACGGGGTTCCCCCGTGCCCCCAGGTGACAGACAGAGGCCCAGGGCATGGTGGGCTACGGGCTTCCTCTGCTGCGTGGCCTGGCGTCATGGGCACAGTGGTGGGAGCCTCCTGGCTGCACAGGCCCCATTACTTGTGGCAGTGCCCCACCCAGAGGTGACGGTGGCTGCAGAGACTGGCTGAGGGTGGGCGGTGTAGTGACTCAGATCACACCTGGAAACACCCAAAGTCACCCCCTCCCCCATCAGGACAAAGAATTCTCTCACCCTCTGGTTGAAAACATGATCCCCAAATAATGGGGGGAGAAGAGGGGAGGAACCACTGAATATAAAGCACTCATCTCAAAACAGTGTCCAGAGAGTCACCCAGGGAAACTCCAGGCTACCAGAAACAGAGGCTCCTGTTCCTCAACCCTCCCTCATGGGTGTGACAGGCCCTGAGTGCTCAGTGCTGTGTGCCCCGGGCCTAGCTGGGATGGACAAAAGTACCGAGGCACTTTGAGGACCAGGCGCCACCTCCTGTGCACAACGCTCCTTCCCCTGCTATGGCTACGCGTCCAGTTAGACGTGAAGTCTGCATCCCCCCAGAGTGTGGGGAGGGTTCCTTGGCCATGCATGGTACCTGTTGTCACCTCCCTCGCGGTGCTTCTGTCCTGTGCAGATCCGCAAGACCACAGCCGGTCAGGTGTACGAGACGCTGCTCACCTACGGGGACACGCTGGATGCAGACGCCCTGGAGGAGGCCCTGACGGTGCTCAGCAATACAGCCTGGTGAGTCCTGGGCTGGGTCCCAGCCACTCATGCGTCCTCTGGGTCACTCCCATCTACCACACAGGCACACGAGTCCTCTGAGTCCCCCCAAGCCCTCAGCGCCCACCCCTCTCCTCAGGTTTACCTGGAGTGGTGGGGAGGTGGTCACCTTCTCATATCCAGCGAGGGGCTGGGTACATTCCCAGGTTTTTGGGCGAAACCCTCAGATCATATGATGGAACCTTGGATATGTTTGTAAGTGAAAAGATGGCCTTAGTCCCAGTTGGCGGTCAAGACTTAGGCTCTCTCTCTGTGGCTTAGCTCTGGGTGCTCACAGGAGTCAGCACCCTTCCCCCGTGCTCTCTCAGTGAGTTCACTGGGTGGGTGAGTTGGGGGGGGGGGGGGGACAGGCACAGCTTCTGCCCCCGAACCTCACAGGGAAGAATTCAGGACCATCAGTCAAGGAACACAGCAAGTCCAAGGGAGCATAGGCCCTTGGATACTCATGCCTCACGTGCATGAGTTTTGTAAGAGAAAACTCAGTAGCCAGCTCCTGCCCTAGCCAGCCAGGGCCCCAACAGATGGATGGGCTCAAAGCTTTACTTCCAGTGCCATCTCCAGAACTGCTGGGGGTGGGGGAGGCGAGGGGCAGCCTCTGAAGGTGGTGGTCTGAAGCAGAAGGGGCCTGGAGGCTGCTACAGGACACATGCGGTGATGCTAGCACTGCGGGCCCTGCACGCGTGCCGTGGGCTCTGTGAGGGTCGGTGCAAGGACACGTGGTGAACTCGGGCTTTTTCTTCACAGTAGTAATAGTAATCGCTGGAAGCAGACTGATATCCAGAGCCATGGTGTTGCTAAACATGGGTCTTTTATTTTTATCAAACCCAGGCTACATTCCCCAGCCCCAATTTTCATTTTTAATGGGAGCTAGTAAACAAACAGCTTTCAGAGTCCAAAGTTTTAGAGGGACTGGGCAGTGGCTCATCAAGCCCTTGCTCCCCACCTGTAGGGGGGATGTTTCACAGTGAGGAGCAGGGCTGTAGGTGTCTTTCCCCCTCCCCCCTCAATTTCTCTGTCCTATCAAATAAAAAATGATTATTATTCTTAGAAAATCATGGTGAGATGTGTACTTCCTTTCCTGCTATGGGCCTTATTCCGTGCTGCTATGGGGCTTATCTTCCTGTAGGACCCCAGGAGAGGGCTCTGAGGCAGAATCCTGCCTGTTGTCCCGGGCTTCTGCAGGACAGAAGTGGTGCCAGTAGGTTCAGCTCATGGCTAAAGTTGCTTTTGTGTTGTCTTCCATCCCCACCCCACCCAGGGATGCAGAGCTTCCACTCGTGAGAGAACAGCGGAATCGCCTGTGTGACCTCTTCCATGTGCCCAGACCCCAGCTGGTCCCCAAGGTGAGCTCATCCCACCTCCCCAAGGCTGTGCGGGGCCCTAGGCCCATCTCTACTCGGCCTCCAAATACAGCTGCAGGAAGGTATGTCCTGAGTGCCAGGAACCCACCCGGAGACACAGGTGCCACTCAGCACACAGGTCCTGGTCCCCGGCACTGTGATGAGCACTGTACTCACTGCCACACAGCCTGTCTACCACCTGGAGTGGCCTCAGGCTGCTGGGCTCGCCTGCCTGTGCTCTGGGTAGGTGACCCAGGAGGGGACTTGCCATAGAAGTTCAGAGTGACGGTGTGTGTGCTGGCGATGCCTTTTCTGTCACCAGTGGCCATCTGGACATTTTCTCTCTCAGCCTCTCTGAATCTTATGTGTCTGCTCTGGCAGTGTCTTCTGGTGCATTTCCTAGGGTTCATTCCATATTCTGATGTGTAGAAATCTGCCTTCTCTCCCCTAGACCTTCCCCTGCTTGTGGTATACACCCATATGCTTTCTTCTGGACGCTGCATTCTTTGCTGTTTGAGACCTGCAGTCTCTCTGGAATTGGCTTTTGCATGAGACGAGGGGTGGATGCACATCTGGTGTGAGAGGCTGGACACACTCCCACGTGTAGCTGAGCCAGCTCCATTCTGTCAGCGCTGTTGTAGTTGGGGCCACGTGTGGCTCTCAGGTGCCCCGTCTTTCTGGCTCAGCCATGGCATGAGGTCATTCACCTTCAGGACTGTCTGGAACCCTCTTGGCCCCTGTGGTGTAGCCCTCACCGCTGGGCGTGGGGCAGCATCTGCAGTAGAATGTTGCATGCAATAGTGTTCTATTTGCATTTAATTTATTAATATGTTAACTATTGGCTTACTTGGTTCTATAGCTCTTAGCTCTCTCTATTACATTTGTTTCTTTTCTTATCTGTATCCAAGTTAACTTTTTATTATTCTCCTCCTCCCTTTTTACTGAGGTGGCATTAGTTTACAAGACTGCATTTGTTTCAGAAGCATGGTTGCACACCTCTTGCAGTGTATGTGAGATGGTGTCAGGTCCACTGTCCTACCTCAGCTCTGAAGTCTGGGCCAATTTTGTCCCCTTGCCTCATTTACTTCATGTTGGAATTTTCCTTTTATGCAAGCCTTTATAAAGTTTTTTTTTTCTATTTTGTTGGATAGGACAGAGGGAGCTAGGTATCTGCAGATGTGCTTCGCCTCTCATGGGGTCCCTCTCTGCAGGTGAGGAGTGGGGGCATGAACCTGGATCCCTGAGCATGGCAATGCGTGTGCTCAGCTGGGTGTGCCACCATCTCTAAAATATTTCAGGCCAGTTGCTCTATTCCTCACTTCTGTGATTGCGTCAGGACTTTTCTCATACTTTAACTCTGTTGAATTTCTTTTTCATCAGTTTCATCAGTGAGCATCTTAGAACCTCTTGACTTTGTTTTTGCTACTGCCTCTGAGCCGTCCCCTCACCAGCTCCTCATCAGGCACCCTTCCACATACAGGTGGGCCCTGGTACCTGGTCAGCCTTAGGACAGCACCGGCTTCCCCAGATACAAGCATTCACAGTTTTATTCAGGACAGTTTACACCCAGCTAGATATGAAGCTGCCTGACTCCAGACACCCAGGAGCGGGGAGGGGAGGGAGACGGCACTGACTATGCCTCTGTCTTCCACAGACTGGCGCCTGCTGATCCAGTCCTGGCAGTGCAGGCTCCCCCCCCACCCCCGCTCACTGTGGAGGACCCACGCAGTCTCAGCCGCTGCCTGTACCCAGGGACTCTGCCTGCATCTCTTGGCCGGGAGTGGGGCTGTTGTCCTAACCTCCCACCTGCATTTTATAAAATCATGTGCTGAGCAGCTCTGCATCTCTGTTTGCTGGCAGTGCCGGGGAGGGAGGCTGCTCCTGGAGGGGTGTGGTCCCAGACAGACACAGTGCTGCTGGTCAGGTGCCATGAGGCCAGAGCAGTGGTCACACTGGTGTCTGTGGACCCTCTGGTAGCCTCACATAGCCTGAGAGGCCACAGGGGCTCCCAGCATGCATCCCGCTGGTATGCCGGGTTCCCTGGTAGAACAAGGAGATGTCACAGTGACACCACCTTCCTGAAGAGGCTGTGGCTATCTCCCCACTCAGGATAGAGAAGGGGAGACACCCTCCATGGGGCTGGCTGCCATGGGAGCCGTGAGCAGCCCCAGTTCCCAGGGCAGCACTCCCATCCATGGGGTGCAGTTGGGTCTGACATTGAGACAGGTGGACAGCTGCAGAGCCCAGTGAGTGTGAAGATGCTGCTAGTACTGCGGTCACTGTGGCCACAGCCCAAGACTTTCTGCAGGACACGCTGGTGTCTACATCCTAGCCTGGCGGTAGAGCTTCACCCCTGAGAGAAGCCTTGTCAGGCTTGTGGGAGCTTCCACTGCAGACAAAAGCTGAAGCCAGGGACCTCTGACGGGTAGTGGCCATCTAGCCTCTGGCCACATGCGGCCACCCTTCCCAGTGGTACAAGGACGGGGAGTGAGTGTCTACAGAGCAGAACTTGGACTCAGCTGCAGAGAACCAAGCAAGCAGCATTGAGAAAGGAGGCTCTGCTTGTAGTTAGCAGCCAGGCCTCAGGATGCTAGAGCAGCAATTGTCTTAAGACGGAGAGTCTGGTCAGTCACTGGCTGGCCTGGGATCGCTGGCAATGAGACAGGTGCAGTGGGCAGAGCACATGCCTTCCATGCACGAGGCCAAGGGCAGCACCAGATGGAGCTCCGTGACGGTGGAGGTTGGTGTCTTCTCCCTAACTAAAGAAACAGTGTGTGAGGGAATAGCTCACCTGGTAGGGTGCGTGAGATGGTTCAAGCCCTGGCACCACATGGGAGCACCATGGCCCTGGTGCTGTGTTGTCTCTAACTCTGCCCTTCTCCTGTCTAAGTTTTAAAATTCCTGGAAACAATGGCATTGCACACATGCGGGGCCCCAGCATGCCCCCCACCCCAACACACATGGGGAGATGGCTGCTCACAGACTAACACAGGTGAGGCCTTTGGCTCATTCCTAGATACCACATAAAATAGAACATCTAGGGAGTCGGCAGTAGCACAGCGGGTTAAGCGCATGTGGTGCAAAGCGCAAGGACCATCATAAGGATCCCGGTTCGAGCCCCCCGCTCCCCACCTGCTGAGGAGTCACTTCATAGGTGGTGAAGCAGGTCTGCAGGTGTCTATCTTTCTCTCCCCCTCTCTGGCTTCCCCTCCTTTCTACATTTCTCTCTATCCTGTCTAACAATGACATCAACAACAATAATAACTACAATAATAGAAAACAAAAAGGGAAAATAAATATAAATAAATATTAAAAAAAAAAGAGAGAGAACATCTACCCCCAGCCTCTAGTTGTCAGCTCAGGAAGCCAAACATCTGTCCCTAAAGCAGCTGGCCTGAAATGTCCAGATGTGGCAGTGATGACAGCTTACTTTCAACTCAGGACCAGACAGGCCCTTGGGACTCCCCTCCACCCTCTGCCCAACACGAAGTGCTTTACACCGTCAGGTTTCACCCACAGCTGGTCAGATGCAGACACCCTGCCAACGTCCCTCTGTCCCCCGCACTTACCTGGGAACAGCCACTGTGGCCACTGGTCAGCTGAAGTGGAGGAAGTCTTGGCCCTCCTGTAGCTGCAGGGATCCCAGGTTCTCCTCGAAGGCACCTCCTGTAAGGTCCTATGAGGGCAGGGGTGATGATGGGCCTGCCACAGCCTCCACAGACTCTCCTTGGGACCACAGCTGCGTGTGTCCCATGTCCGGCTTTCCTAGAGTCTCCAGGAGCCAGCCCCCCACCACTGGGAGGGAAACCCACTCCATCTCTGTCCTGACCTAAGAAGGCAGGGCGCTGGGAGACCCTTGGGTGGGCCCCTAAGTCATCTCTCAGCCAATGCCCTGGTGCTGACATTGTCCAGATCCTCTAAACTCAGCAGCTGCAAAGGCTGCCCCTGGCAGAAGCCAGAAAGGCCCTGGGTCTTCGAGGCCCCCACATCTGCCCCATAGCAGCCAGCAAGGCCACTGCTACTGGGCTGAGTTCAAGGAGATCCTCCCTGGGGAGTGTCTGAAATATCTACATTCTACTCTATTCTGCTTGTGGCAGCTCCACCCCATGAGCACTGGCAGTGGCCAACACAGCAGGGCTCATGAGGCTCACAGCTAGGCCTGTGCCCCACCTCCTCACACACCAGACACCCCGACACAGATCTGGACTCAGAGTCACGAGAGTGCCCCCAAGCCAGCAGGGGACAGAGGAGAACCAGGGACAACTCACAAGCCTCATGGAAGATGCCATCCAACCCCCCAGTAGTTTCAGGCAGGCACAGACCTGTTCTGGGTGGGACCCCCAGCCTGACCACTCTGTGGGGTGCTATGTAGTGAAGCGGGAGACAGCACAGCCAGGACCCCTCACCCCAGGACTAGACCCAGATCCTGAAGACCAGACTGAGAGCTGTTGTGCGCTCACCAGACTACATGTGTGACCCCAGGATGGACTGTGGGTGAGAGCAGATCCGAGAACATGTCGGACTCCATGGGATGCCAGCAGGCAAGGCTGGACCAGTGACCCAGCAAATGTGTGCTCAGCACTACACTTTGGTGCCCACCACGTAGTGAGTTCTAGAATGGAGATCACAGAGCTTCCCTTCAGGGGCTAGAGTAAGTTAGTATCTGGCTTCCTGGTCGTTGCTGTATTCTGCTTAATAAAACTTTATAAAAGCAGGTATGGGCCATGCATAGGCCATTTTCTGCATGTGCTAATGTGTTTCCAATCAAGTGTATCAAAGGGAAAAAAGTGAGACTCTAGGGCTGGAGAGAGCAAGGCCCTGTGCTTTGCATGTGACACTACCAGGGAGGCAGCATGACGGGGTCTCACTGAATGGAAAAGTCCTGGAGTGGTGGGACTGTGAGTGTGGCCCTCCAGTTCCTCAAAAAATAAATAAATACTGAGGAATAATAATAATAATAGTAAAGGGAGCTTAGCAAATGGTAAGCATAAAACTACAGTAACTTGCAGCTTTGGTACATGAACAAACAAACTGACAGAAAGAGACCAAGTGTTCAAATGCATATTCATATCCAGCCTACCAAGACGGCATTCACTCCCGACAGGGAATGGACTGCCCCTAAATGTTCTTGGGACAGTTAAGTATGCTAAAGGAAAACAATGGGCACCTACTGTAATCTTTGCAGTAAAATAAATTCCATTTGACTTTATTTTAAATTGCACAGTAAGGGATTATTACCTTAAGATAATAAAACTCCATAAGTCGGGGGGAATGTATATAAGTAGTTTAAAACAGCAAACAAAAAAACAACACGAGAAGAGTCAGCAGCACGTTAGCACAGGCCTGTTTTCTGTGATGAAAAGTACAGGACAGGGCTGGGCGGTAGCACAGCGGGTTAAGTGCACATGACACAAAGCGCAGGGACCGGCGTAAGGATCCCTGTTCGAGCCCCTGGCTCCCCACCTGCAGGGGGCTCGCTTCACAAGTGGTGAAGCAGGTCTGCAGGTGTCTATCTCTCCTCCTCTATCTTCCCCTCCTCTCTTGATTTCTTTCTATTCTATCCAACAACGACAGCAATTAACAATAATAACGATAACAAGGGCAACAAAAGGGGGAAAAATAGCCTCCAGGAGCAGTGGATTTGTAGTACAGGCACTGAGCCCCCTGGATAACCCTGGAGCCCCCCCCCCCAAGAAAAAGAAAATAGAAAAAAGTACAGGACAACAGAAACAAGAAAACTAGACGATTAGATACATATACATAAGTAAGAAGACACCTCCTCACCCACAAGATGACAGACTTGACCACATGGGAGAGGGTGGGGGGTTGGGCCACTGGCGGCCAGGAAGACAGGGTGTCGCCACCTGTAACAAGCAGGCTCCAACAGGAGTAAGACATTAAACAGACTCCAGCCCGCTCCATAGCCAGTGAGTGGTGAGTGGCTGGGCAGTAACAGTGAGGGTCAGCCCTACATTCACGCAGGGCTCCTCCAGATGAGGCTCAGAACCCCACAAATCTTACAGAACTCTCGCAGGCAGCTGTTGCACCCCCAAAACTGACCTGGACCACTGTGGGCTGCCAGGCACCACCACCTTCCTGCCTGTCACAGCCTGCAGCGCACAGAGTGGCTTCTCCAGTGTAAGAGGACATTTCTTACAGGCAGCCTGGGACAGGGTGCAGTGGATAAAGTGGCAGCCTCACGGGTGTGAGGTCCTGAGTTCCATCCCCCACATGGCATGTGCCAGAGTGATGCTCTGGTTCTTTCTCCCTTCCTCTCTCATGAATGAACAAGGAAGTGAATCTTTTGAGGAAAAAAAAATCAGCCATGAAACACATCTGCTCATACAACACACGTCACACGTGCAGTTTAGCTTCTCCTGGGCTGACATTTCATTCAGAGACAGGGAGAGGCACCACAGCACTGTACTCCTCCCTGGCACTCAGTGCTGGGGCTCAAAACTGACATGCCTGACTCAGCTATCTCTTGGGCTCCCAAGCAAACTATTAAACTGTGAAAGCACACGACACCGACACCGCAGAGATTTCCACATTGAATACTCAGAACGTTGTGTTAGGTATGGTAGTTTCTACAATTTTCTTCTTCTTTTTTAATTGCCACCAGTGTCATCTCTATGTCTCAGTGCCAGCACTACAAACCCACCAGTCCCAGGGGCCTTTTTTGTTCCATTCTATTTTTTATTGGCTAGGATAGAGTACTGGGGGGGGGGGGTGATAAGGAGAAAGAAACACCTGCATACCTGATTCACTGCTTGTGTTACCCCTGCAGGTGCTCAAACTCGAGTCCTTATGCATGGTAACCGGTACCCTCAACCACCTGGTTTTTATCTTTCCAGTAAACCAAAAAATACAAAACAAAAAAAAAACCTCACAGACTAGTGTGTGCCTCACAGTGCAGCTGTGGAGGTGTGTGTGGGTGTCCTGCCACTAGCCACATAGCAGGAATGTGCTAGAAAGCCTTCCTAGAAAAAGCTAGTAGGTGGGGGCCAGGCAGTGATGCACATGGTTAAGTGTATACACTACCATGAGCAAGGACCTGGGTTCGAGCCTCCACACCCCCACCTGCAGGGGGGAAGCTTCATAAGTGGTGAAGCAGGTCAGCAGGTGCCTTTCTTTCTCCCTCTCTCCCCTCCCCTCAAATTCTCTGCCATATCAAACAAAATAGAAGGGGAAAAAAGGCCATCAGGAGCAGTGGGCTTGTAGTGCCGGTACCAAGCCCCAGCAGGAACATCACCTCGGCAATGTTCTCACTCTGCCGTGTGCTCAACCCAGGTTTGATCCCAGCTCCCACCACACTGGGAGGGCAGTGGCATTGTGGAGACTCTCTCCTTGTCTAAAACTGTTGACCAGGAGTAGTGAAGCCCCAAATACTACAACAACAAGAACAAAAGGCAAGAAATTGCAACAACAGAGTTATATTTTAAGAGATAAAGACAGTTTATGAGAAAAACAGAGAATGTAATGTCTGGTGCATTTGTTTTTAAAAGTCAGCACACACCCCACAATGCTGCTCCAACAGTGGGTGGCAGGTGGGACCGCTGCCCCTTCCTGGCCAGGCTGCCCCCTGCTCAGCCTGTCCTGGGGGCCAGGGCCAGGTCACATTTCAGCGTGAGAAGGAGCCCCTCAACAGAACCCATGTCCTCTGCAGAACTGAGTCTAACGCACACAGAATCTGGCCTCCGGACTCTCCACCCTGGCTCAGCCTATTGGTGGAAGGCGCTCTCTCCAGATGGCCCTAGAGCACCCACAGGGGCCCTTCCTCAGGCAGCTGCCCTGCTTGGCCTCCTCAGCAGAGTGCAGGGGGCATGGTCTCCAGTCTGGTGCCCCGCCCTGTGATACCCCCAACACCCCCCCCAGGGTGCCTGGACCACCCTGCAAACTACAATTAAAGGCTCTGAGTAGATCCAACCAAGCCCAAAGGGGCTGTCTCCCAAGTGAAAGCAGCCACCAGCCAGGCTGGCTATGCCCCCAAGCCGCCTCCATGGGGGTGCAGCCCTGCTGAAAACAGGCTTGGGGCAGGGGCCACTGTCACCTCAACCCCGGTCATACAGACCTGCAGCCGGGAGGCTGTGGAGTAAGGCTGTGCACACATGGCCCTGAGCTCATCCCATGGCACTGCAGAAAAGTCCGCATGAAAGTGGTGGATGGAGAGAAGCTGACAGGTACTGAAGCTTTTCTGGGAGGCCCAGAATGGACATGTTACACCTGTCATGCCACTGCCAGAGGCTGGGGGCCGACTACAAGGGCTGGGTAGGGAGCGCGTCCAACGTGATTCTGGCTGGGACCCCCAGGACCTGCTCAGCCTTCATTCAGACCTTTCCCAGGGGGCCTGGCAGCCGCTCACATCTGCCCAGAGATGCTAGGGCCTGCTGCACCCCCACAGCTGGGCCGGAGGTGGCCAGACAGACCTCAGCCTGTGCACCTCCTCACACCCCAGACACGTAGCCTGACAGTAAGCGGGAAGGGGGTCCTCAGGCCAGGAGACCCAAACATAAAGCCTGGAGCTGCAGTGGGCTTTCAAGCAGAAGTGAGGCTAAGCCCACAAAGTGAGGCAGGGGTACTGTGCCCTGATTTTGGGGGTCATTGGGGGTTCATTTGTCACTGTCCCAAGGGGGTCAGAGGCCATATTCTCCCACTCAGCCTCAGGGTTCCCTGTCACCCCACACTCACCAGCTTCACGCAGATAATGAAGGGTGGCTGTGCAGCCCGGAAGTGCAGGATGGGGACGTGGGGCTTGGGCCTCTCCTGAGGAAGATGGGGCATGTGAGAGGGCCGCCTGCACCCCAGGGCTCAGAGGGACACAGGTACAGGGTCACTGTCTAGGGTGGGAGTCTGGGAACTGGGAGGCCCTCGTCTGGGAGGCCCTGGGGGGGAGGCATGGGCTCTGGGGGAGTGCAGGGATCTGGGGGCCCCAAGGAGCTGGTGGCCTGGGGGGATAGAGGCCCAAGGGAGTTGGGGGTCCCTGGTCTAGGGTCCCAGGGGAGCTGGGGGGCTCTAGTTTAGGGTCCCTGAGGGAAGCAGAGTCTGGATGTCCCTGCAGAACAATCTCCCTGGGATGGGAGTCAGAGGTCCCAAGTGGCCAAGGATGGGGAGGGGGTTCCAGGGCAACACACCTGAGCATCCTCATAGCAGTAAAAGCCCTTGTTGATTTTGTTCTTGTCCACGTCACAGAAGGCAGCCACCTGGGGAGGACACGGGGTTCTAGTTTGAGCACCAGAGCATGCTGGTGGGGGCGGGGGTGTGTGTGTGAGGAGTGGGGGGCCCCACCTTGCGCCGTGCCCCAGCGCTCAGGCTGCGGTAGAGCCGGCGGCCCTGCTTGCCCGCGTTCCAGATGGTGAAGGCCGCCCAGCCGGGCAGGACCCGCTCCTCCAGGAAGCTGACACGGTGACTCCAGATGGTGGCCCTGTAGAGACAGGGATGTGATGGCAGCCCTAGACATCCCTCCCCACCTCACCATGGCAGGCAGGCAGTCCCCCACATCCTTGTTCCCTGGGCCGTCTCAGAATTGAGAAAAGGAAGCAGAGACACGTGGCCACACTGTCAGCTCACCCCAAGCCCCGGGTGACAGGGACACCTGGATTCACCCCACCCATGAGCTCAGGCCTGGGAGCTGGGACACTGAGCTGAGGCTACGTGGTCATAGTGCTGACCATGCACGAGCGGAAGGCCTGGCCCAGCCCCAGGGCAGACCTGGGGGACCAGGCCAGTGTCCCCCAGCCCAACCACAGGAGGCTACAGAGCCCAAGCCAGGAGCATGTGAGACTTACACAGGCTTCTTATACGGCACTGTCCATCAGATGCACCAAGGGCCAGGCCTGAAGCCCGCCTCTGGCCGGGAGGTAGAGGAGGTGTTTCTGCAGGTGTTCCTGGGGCAAAGCTGACCCGTGTGGTGTCCAGAGTGCTTAGCACAGGAGGGGCCACACCACTTGGGCAAATCTACCCCTGGTGTGCCCCCCCAACAACCTGATGAGCCCCCTGTGTCCACCTCCCAAGGGACAATATGGAGGCCATCCGTCTGGGTAGGTTCTGACTAAGATTCCCCTGCCTGCCCACCTCCCTTGATACAGTCCTGCGGGGGGGGGAGGGGGGTGCCGGGCCTCCCAGCAGAGGATTACATGTCCCACTCCACCACCACACTCTCCAAGTGAAACGGCTCCCAAAGTCCACACAAGGTGAGCTGTGCAAACTGCCGGGAAGTGAACTCAGGTAGGGGGCCCCTGTGAAGCCCCTCAACAGGCAACAGAAAAACCCCTGGGGTGGGGGTGGGGTGGGGTGGGGGTGGGAGGCACAGCTTGCAGGGCCAGCAAGCTTGACCTTGAGGCTGCACGAAGGTTGGAGATGGCGGCCTCCATCATCAATATCATTATTACTATTATCAGGATTATTATGGAGCTGGTCTTGTACGTGTCTGATTTTACCACTGCCAGGCTGACCTGTCATTCAGATAGGCTGAGGGAAGGAGATCGACCACAGCCCGAGCTTCCCCCTGTGCTTTGTGACCTCTGTATGGTGCTGAGGTTTGAGCTGCCTTCCCTGCTCTGCATGGTAGTTTGAAAAGGGACAGACACACACGGGCAAATATTCAAAGATATGCTGGCTCCCCTGCGGGGACGGATGAAGCCTGGGGTGACAAGAGGGTGGGCAGTGCTGCATTTTAAATGACATACTCCCGTGCACAAGGACCTGGGTTCAAGCCCCTGAACACCCTCGGAAGCACCTGACAGGGGAGGCTTCGAACAGTGGTGCACAGTTGTGAGTCTTCCCCCTGTCAGTTTTTCCCACTCTGTTAGTAACTAAGGTCCACTGGGACCAGTGGAATCACACCAGTGCAAAGTCCTGGTGAAGAAACGGAGCCTTGTTCCTCTGTACCTCTTGGAAGCCCACAGCTTCTCCCAGGAGGCTCTCAGGTGAGCAAAGTGCTGGGGGAGGGGGCTGAAAGCACAAAGGCCTCAGTGGGGAGGCTGGGGGGGGGGGTTTCCAGGGGATTCAGATCTTGAGGTGCCAGGGGCTGTAATTAAAGCTCGCCTTGCTGTGAGGTTCTGCCACTCAAAGACTTTAATCCCAAGCAGAAACTGCCATGAGATCACTCCTGTGTGGTGGGTGGCACTCTCGGCAGTGGCATGTGAAGCAGGAAGAGCTGGACAAGAAAGACTTCTGCTGGGCATCGGGCCAAGGATGTGAGGGGGAGTGGTGGGGCTGCTCTGGCTCACAGCCTGGTCCCTGCACTGGGGGGTGTTGAGGGGGCTGGGGCTGTAACTGCTGCATAGAAACTCCTCGAATTTCAGGTACCAGCCTGGGCTAGGGGGACACTGAGGACCTTAGGGTGGGGACAGAAGAGAAACCTGCTGCCCACGGTGGGTGGAAGCTTCTAGGTAGCCCAGCCTGCCCAGCTCTGTGGAAGGTGTGTGCCCAGCCCAAGTGAGCCTCTCCCCCACACAGCTAACCCCACTTGTAGATCTGGACAGAAGGATTATTTTCATGGGAAACACTAACTGCATCATTTATAAAATTTAACAGAGCCCTGCCCCCCCCCACCTGTAGGGGGAGCTTCTCAAGCTGTAAAGCTGTAAAGCAGATCTCTCCCTCTCTATCTCCCCCTCCTCCCTCAACTTCTCTCTGTCCTATCCAATAAAATGGAAAAAAATGGCCTTTAGTAGCAGTGGATTCGTAGTGCCAACACCGAGCCCCAGCAATAATACTGGAAGCAAAAAAATTTTTTTAATAAAATAGCAGGAGCCATTGAGCTAGCACAGTGGTTCTGCAAAAGACTCTCATATCTGAGGCACTGAGGTCCCAGGTTCAATACCCCAGCATCACCGTCAGCCAGAGCTAAGCCGGGATCTGGTCTCTATCTCTCATTAAAATAATAATTTAAGAAAAATTTAAAAGAATACTAGTTGCATATAAATCTCCAGTAGACATTACTGGGTCAGAGAAATAGCTCACTATGTAGGGTGCCTGCCTTGCCATTCACACACCCAGCTTTGGGCCCCTGTACCACATGGGAGGTGCTAGGGCATTGGGAGAAGCTCCTGTATTATGGTACTGTCTCTCCATCTAGCTAAATAACAAAGTGGCCGAGAGATGGCGAGACCTGGCTGTGCGGACACAGGCTTTGCCAGAGAGTAGGTGCCCTGGTGCGCGTGCGCACACACACGCCCCACCCCCGCCACCCTGAACGTGGAATGTGGAGTCTACATACTCGAGCACGGAGTGCGTGGCCGCCAGCGGGTGGTAGCGGTAGAGCAGGAGGCTCTGGTCCACACGCTGGACGCCACCGCCCTTCCTGAGGTGCTGGTAGAAGAACAGTAGGTCCTCCGGCACACCCTGCGGACAGAGGCTGGCGCTCAGGCCTGGAGCTGCGGGGCCGGGTGGGGCGAGCCAGGCCCGCAAGACAGTTGGGGAGGCGGACCCCACCGGGGTCCCTGCCCTCCGGCTGGGCCTGCCGTCCAAGGCCTCTGTCCTCTGACAGGACGCACGGGGCTGGCTCCCCCCTCCCCCTTGCACCTCCTGAAACACAACAGTGAAGGTGAAGGGCTGAGAGTCTGGGCTCACCCCCACACGAAGGGCCGACCTGGAGGTGCTGCTGGGGACGCGGCCCAGGAGGCTGCTGAGCCCTGGTCTCATGATGTGCAGGGAGTCCTGAGCAGGGAAGATCCTGTGGCCCTGCGCGGCCCTTCTACACACATTGGGGACATGCAGGCCCTTGTGAAAGGCCAGGCCAGGATGGCTGAGATTCTCATCTGGCATGAGTGTGGCCCCCAAAGGGCAGGGGGGAGAAGCAGAGGCAGCAGCCCAGGCCACCCAGAAGCAGTTGAACCCGGCCTGGTGTGGGCAGGGCCTGAGTGGCATCCTGTGGCCTGGGTAGGGTAAAGGAAAGTGGGGAGACCTTCTGGGGGACACCTGAGACTCAGGCACCACATCTACAAGTCAGTGGGCTTGTTTTGGGCTCAGAGGACTCCCACGAAGAGGATGCCAGAGCCTCCAGGCCTTGGGGTGCCCTCATCCCATGCTTACCTGTCCCCCCTCATCAAAGGGGCCCACATGGGTGAACCAGGCCCGGGAGCAGAACCAGGTGGGCATGATGACGGTGGGGCCATGGGAGGTGAACACCTAGGAGCAAGGACAGGCAGTCAGCAGGAAGAGCTTAGGAGACCCCCCCCACACACACCCAGGAAGAGCCCCAGGGCCCGCTCTCCGCAGGTACAGGGTGCAGGGGCTTCAGCTTCCCAGGCTGAGCTCACTGGCTGTTTAGTGAGGAGACAGAAGTGCCTCTGCTTGCTTCCAGTTTATTCTCTTTGATTTACCAGAGCCCTTCTCTAGCTCTGGCTGACGATGGTACTGGGGGTTGAACCTGGGACCTTTGCTGCCTCAGGTATGAAAATCTTTTGCAGAATCACGATGATACCTCCCAGGCCTGCCTATTTTTTATCAGCAGTAAATTTCTATATACAAATTTTTTAATCTGGCTTATTTTCTTCATTTTTTATAGAGATAGAAACTGAGAGGAAGGGGGGGGTTGAAAGACACCTGTAGCACTGCCTCGCCACTCATGAAGCTTTCCCCCCGCAGGGTCTTGAACCCAGGTCCTTGTGCATTGTAGCATGTGCACTCAACCAGCTGCGGCCCTCTGTGCACAAAATTTTGAAAGGAACCCGGTGGTGGTGCACCTGGTAGAACATATGTCACCACTCACAAGGACCAGGGTTCAATCTCCAGGCCCCTCACCTGTGGGCAGTGAAGCAGTGTTACAGGTATCTCCTTTCTGTCTCATTCTCTATCAAAGGAAAATGGAAACACAAAAACAAACATGTTCCTTCAATTGGCATAAGAAAAATAAAAGGAAACAGCATTAAAAGGAAACATAAAACATGATTAGACAACTTGGCTGCAATAGACAAATGCTAGAAAGACATACACTAAAAAAAAGGGCTCAAGAAAAATAAAAGCTCAGATCTATGGGAGAGCAAGGAAAAGCAGACTGGAACAACCACACCAACAGGCAAAGAGACAAAACTTCCCCTGGAAAAAGTCTAGGGCCAGATGGCTTCAAGGCAAATCCAGCAAAGCCCTGAAGCCTTAACACCACCCTTTACAAGCACGAGGGGTAAGTGGAGGGGACTCGCCTCAGGTTGCTGTGTGAGTTGGCACCATTCCGGCCCACGTTGCGTCAGATCACCACAAGAAATGAGATAGCAGACCTGACTGTGTTCAAAAGGTATCTAACTAGATACCACAAGCAGTCCACATCACAGAGGAAGGATTCTATACCAGATCGGGGAGATTTACCCAAATATTTAATATGTTGGGTTATTGAAATAATCATGGTGCGTTTTTCTTTTTTATATTATTATTATTATTATTACCATCACCATCCTTTTGCCTTCAGGGTATCTCTGGGGCTCAGTGCTGGCACTATGAATCCACTGCTCCTGCTCCTGGCAGCCATTTTTTCCTTTTTTTTATTGGATGGGAGAGAAATTGAGAGGGGAGAGAGAGAGAGAGATACCTGTAGCTCTGCTTCACCACTTGTGAAGTGCCACCTCCCCCCCACCAAAAGTAGGGAGCCAGGGCCTCAAACCCAGATCCTTGCTCGGGTCCTTGCACTTAGTACTATTGTGATTAACTAGGTGTGCCACCTCCTGGGCCCAGATATAATTAAAAAATTTTTTTTTCAATATTTATTTATTCCCTTTTGTTGCCCTTTTTGTTTTATTGTTGTAGTAATTATTATTCATGTCCTTGTTGTTGGACAGGACAGAGAGGAATGGAGAGAGGAGGGGGAGAGAAAGACACCTGCAGACCTGTTTCACTGCTTGTGAAGCAACTCCCCTGCAGGTGGGGAGCCAGGGGCTCGAACTAGGATCTTTACACCGGTCCTTGCACTGGTCCACTGCACTACCACCTGACTGCCCAGACATAATTTTTATATGCAAAAATGCATGACTTTCCCAACAGTTCTTTACCATAAATATGAAAGCATGTATTCCATGGCTAACAATAACAGAGGTAGCACACCAGAGTCTCATGCCTGAGGCCCCAGAAGTCACAGGCTAAGTCCCACCATATGCCTGAGCTGAGCAGTGCTCTTGTCTCTCTCATGAAAGGAAAATCTTTTAAGAATCTATAGAGCAGGGAATTTTCTTATTTATTGTTGGACAGAGACAGATACCTGCAGGTCTGCTTAACCACTTGTGAAGTTTCCCCTTTGCAGGTGGGGCCTAGGGACCTGAACCCAGGTCCTTGTACACTGTAGTATGTGTGCTTAACTGGGTGTGCCATCACCTGGCCCCAGTACCATATCTTTCTAATCAAATATTTACTACCTAGGCCTAGACACCCTCCTCTTCTCCCCAACCTCACATCCCTCAGTCAATATCTATCCAACTTACTACACAAAAGAATATTCTTTTTTTTTTTTTTTTTTTTTTTTGCCTCCAGGGTTATCGCTGGGGCTCAGTGCCTGCACTATGAGTCCACTGCTCCTGGAGACCATTTTCCCCATTCTGTTGCCCTTGTTGTAGTTTTTATTGTTGTCATAGCTGTTGTTGTTGGATAGAACAGAGAGAAATCGAAAGAGGAGGGGAGAAAGATAGACACCTGCAGACCTGCTTCACCGCTAGCGAAGCAATCCCCCTGCAGGTGGAAAGCTGGGGCTCAAACCAGGATCCTTACACAGTAAGATATAATTCTTAATCTCTTCTGACAGCATCAGCATTACTGTCACCCCTGCCAATCTATAGAAGAAACACTGCACAACTGGCCTAGAGATACACTGGGAAAAATATGCATCAACTAAAGGACAATTATTATCCCTATGACTACCTTTATTAGAATCATCAAACAAGTAAATGCACTAAAACTCAAAGTTAACTTAGACCCCACTGAATCCTAGGTGTGTTCTCCCCCCCCCCAAAAAAAAACAGCCTAATAACAGTTTGGATACAATAATACTCAATGCTTTAACAGCTGGGAGAAAATCTAATCTTGTCAGATAAAGAAGGGACTACATGAGCTGAGTATGGAGCAGCAAGAGAACTGGCTCACTACCCCTATCACAGGGGTCCTGGTCAAGGGATGCTAGGATTTCTCTGTTGTTAAAATTCGGATGGCTCTTGCTGGGCGGGTTTAGCTTCACGGGCGGGTAACAGAGACGCGGAGACAACGGCTGGGCAGGGAAGCTGTATTTCTTTATTCAGGAACAACGATTCATAAACTAAGACAAACTAATCACCAAACAGAACTCTGCTGTCTCTTTGCGGCGGCACAAGCACTCTCTCTTACTCTGGAACTCAGGAACTCTCTCCAACTCTGTCACTCTGGAACTCTTGAACTCTCGTACTCGGGAACCCTCTGAAACTCTCGCACTCTGGAACTCAGGAACCCTCTCTCGGGGTTCCTTGGGGCGGGGCCAAGCGGGCCTGCGAAATTAACTGGACTGATCCAATTCTCTTGGCGGGGGAGGGCTAGAACAAACCAATGTAAAGCATACGACATTTCTCCATAGAGAAATATGGGGCTAGACCTCTAGTAGATCCCTCTCCCCACCGTCACTGGTCACTTCCATCAGGAATATCATCAAAAGTCCTCTTGTCAATAAGGGCAACAAAAGGGAATAAATAAATTTAAAAAAGAAAAAAAGTCCTCTTGTGGGCCCCTCCAGGACCTTGCCCTCAGTGCAGAGCAGCAATGGTAGGGACTCTGTCATTCTCTAAAGTGAGTGTGGGTTATCCTACTCTGCCACTAGAGGAAGACAGGTTTTGAAATAAGTGCAGCCTTGAACGTTCTTAGCTGTGACCATGAACTGCAGTAGAAACAATTAAATTTCATCTAAAAGTACAAGAATCATACACTGACAATTACCAAATATGTGGCCCAGGAGGTGGCGCTGTGATGTTTGGTTCTCTCCCCATCGACCCATTAAAGAATAATCTTCTCTAAAAAGATAAAATTATCAACCATTCTTTAAAGGAGCTAAAGGACTCAGTAAATGGAAGGAAATCCTGTATTCACGGACTGGAACATTAAATGTTAAGATGGCCATACCCCACAGCTGATCCACAAATTCAACTGAGTAACTACATATACATCCCAGCTGCTTTTCTTTTTAAGAAAACAGTAAATTGACCATAAACTGGAAAGAGAAAGGCGCTGGCTAACACACCTTTACAGATTTCAAAGTCAGCTGCTCCAAGTCTCAGGGCACAGTGATCTAGATGCCAGGCACTGTCAGGAGAGGGAGTGGGTGCCAGGGATCCTGTCCTGAGCAGATTGGGAGCCACCAGGCCTGCAGGCCAGGAGTCTCGGGGTCTGGCACTGCCAAGGCAACCGAAGGCTGGACTTAAAATGCAACTAACTGGGAGTTGGGTGGTAGTGCAGCGGGTTAAGTGCAGGTGGTGCAAAGCACAAGGACCTGCGTAAGGATCCCTGGCTCCCCACCTGCAGGGGAGTCACTTCACAAGTGGTGAAGCAGGTCTGTAGGTGTCTTATCTTTCTCTCCCACCCCCTGCCTTATGATGAGAGTGCCCAGCTCAGGGATGTAAGCACACAGAATCATATCAGCAGGTCCCAGAAATGAATCACCTCTCTGATGTGACCAGTTAAAATGCATTTTCAGGTAAGCAACCTGCTACTCACAGGTGTACCCTCAGAATGTTCCAGAACAGAACTAGGGTTCCAGAGAGGGCCACAGGTTTCCAGAATGTACCCCAAATGTGTTCAACTGCCAGGCTTCTCCAGGAGCACTTGAGCAGGGCAGCCAGTCCAGGACAGCATGTGGGAGGAGGGGGGAATGCTCCCGCAACACAGCACACAGAAGGGGGTCCAGCTCAGGATAGAGTCCTGCAACGGGGGGGGGGGGGGGGGGGGCAAGAGCAGGGCCAAACCACAGCACAGGCTCAGCCAATCAGACCCTGGCATGGTGCACTCTGTGCCAATCAGCGCCAGGACAGGCAACTGACCCAACCACCTACCAGCATGTGAGACCAAGTGAGGGGCAGCCCCACCTCACACCTGCCCCCCTGGCCCAGAGCCTGCAGAAAGGCCTCCCACAGGGGTCCATCCAGATGTGGGGAGCTGAGGGAAGAACCCAAGTGGGTTACAACTCCAAGGCAGGACCCATCGAAGTGTAGACGGAACCAAGTAGGGTGCGATCACTGCAGATAGACTACAGGGTAGTCTACTACCACCACTTGGGTAGCTGAGGAGGGGGCAGCCCCACACCGCGAGGGTGGAGTGGCAGGCCGTCTCTGTCTGGGTCAGCATCCCCTCTGGGGTAAAGTCCTCCTCACTGCTGGCTCACTGCGGCTGCTGCCCCAAGGGGCCTCCTCTGCTTGGGGTCCAGAATATTCCAGAACACAGCCAAAGTTCTGGTAGCTGGCCTGTAGGGTGGGCCTGAGAGGGCTATTTGGGAGGAGTTGGGGTGCTGGTGCAGCCTCACCTCTGGTCATCAGGCCACTAGCCCCTTGACTGTGTGGCTGGCCCCATGGGCCAGCAGGGTGAAGCAGGCCCACTCTGGGCACAGCTGGAGACCGGCCTTCAGGCCATGTGCACCTGAGGAGGGGCAGTGGGCACAGTAGGAAGTCGACTTCCCAACACCCCAAACTTACAACTCAGAGAAGCCAACCAAACACAACCAGCTGAGACCAGGGGATGCAGAAGAAGCTCAGACACCTGTGGTGCTGACCTGCAGCTGGAGGGAGAGCAGGTGAGCCTCTGCCCTACATGGGAGATGCTATGGCACTAGGCCAAGCTCCAGTGTTGTGGTGGCTCTACCTGAATGAAAAGCGGGCCCAATCACGCGAGCCCCACAGAGAAGAATGGCTCGCCTGAACCCACTCAGTCCACCGCCTGTGCCCACTCAGCAGAGCCAGCCCCTCGGTGCAGATGGCTTGTTAGGAGACAGTGGGCGGGTAGCAGAAAAGTGGGGCAGGTGGACTGACCGGCACTAGCAGGCAGAGGCTGGGGTCAGCTGGGCCCCTCCAGGGCTGGAGAGGAGGGGAGAGGGAGGACCCCCAGAGCTCAGAGCATCTTTCACTGCCATTGGGACTCCCCACCAACTCCCAATAAAGACCCCACACCAGAGGGTGTGAGAGTGGGGGGGGGGGCGCAGAGGTGACGAAGTCCTTTTTGGTCCCAGGGCCCCAAGAGCCCCAGGGCTGGGAAAAGGGCTCTGAGCATGGATATACAGCATGAAGACTGGGGCCTGTGTCCACATGCTGGTCTACAGTTCCTCCCTCCTGCAGGCCCTGGCAGCCAACACACAGGTTTTCTGGAAGTTCTGTCAAACAGGTGCCCTCAGGCAGCCTCTCACCTCACAGAGCATCACCAACATGAACAGGCTACAGAGGCTGGCCAGTGTTATCCATCAGCCCTTCTGCCCATGCCAGCCCATCATTGAAAGGCACGGGGTCCAGGGCAGCCTCTTCTGCCATCTGGGACCCCCCAGGCAGAGAGTGGGATGAACACATGCTTTGAGAGGCCCCTGTGTGGGGTGGAGGTGGATGCCAGATGCAGTCTCTCCCAAATGAACTGAGTAATCGCACTGTGTCACTCAGAGCTTCTATGATCCGGGACCCTCACCTGAGAGGTGAGAGGACTCAGGACACCTCCATCCCTGGATACTAGAGCCCTAAAACTTAACGTGCTAAACCAGAGAATGTCAGGAAACACTGCAAACAGTCAGTCAGAACTGATGTGAAAGCAAAGTGGCCTCTGACTCATACAACCCCATGAATATGCAGTCACCCCACGCAGGCAGGCCCAAGGCCAAGATACCTTGTCTGGGCTCTGTAGACAGACCTGAGGGAGGACAGGGGTGGGGCTGACCTGCTTCTCTGGAACTGCTGCCCTGGTCTGTCTCCTGGCAGCAAGGAAGGGGCTTGGAACAGGGCTAGAGGACACTGGTCTGCCCACATGACACCCCATCTCAGTGCCAGTGTCCTGCAGGGAAAGGTCCCAGGACCACACTCAGAGGTGACGGGGTCTGGCATCCCTGCAGTGCTGGTAGCTGGGCTGGTTTCTGGTCTGCCAGCTCCTGGCCCACACCCAGGGTAGCAGAGGGTGGCCACAGCTGCTAGTGGGGGTATCGTTGGGGGAGGGCACAGTTGGACAATGCCCTGGGAAACAGGACAGAGTTTCCCAGGTGGTGGGGCCTGGGAGCATCACCGCCCCCTCCCTCTGCTATCCTTGGTTCTCTACAGACAGTGGGTGCCCCTCACTTGCTGTTCCCCTCAGCACCATACATGACCCAGGTGCCACTTCTGGGTCCAGCCTGCGCTCTGCTCTGACCACGGGGCCCAGCATGACTTTCTTATCTGGGGCCTCAGGACTAACCCCAGAGGCCAGCCTCAGCCACCCACTCGGGGGGCTCTGGGCCCTATCTGAGACCCCACTTCAAGGCCCAATCGCACCAGGAGGCCCTGCAGCCTTCACACCTCCAGAGATGGGGTTCTGCTCTGGCATGTCTACAGGGGTGACTGTACATCCCCCCAATCCTGGTCTCCTGCCCCCGAGGTGGTGGGTCCTCCAGCCCCCACCTGCCTCTTGCTGCCTCTCTCAGAGTCTGGGGGCTTCCTCTTGGGGGCACAGGAATCTCATCTCTAGATTTATCTTCCCTGCTTCCCTTGGGGGGGGGGGAGAGAGGGGAGGGGAAGCTCCACCTCCATGGGCAACTGGGGGGACTCCATGGATGGTGAAGTGGTGCTCTGATATCTCTCTCTCTCTCTCTCACTGGGCCAGAGAGGCAGCTCAGCAGTACCACACATGCACAAGGCTTCAGTCCCAGTCACTGCAAAGGAGAATGAATGAATGTTTGCATTAAATTATTAATGGTTTTACTGGATTTCTGGTTGGAGAGAGAACAGAGGAAACCAAGAGCCAGAGGCAGCTCCCTGTGTCCCTGTGTCCCTGTGGTGGCTGGCTCTGCACCTGTATGCTGGGGAGTCAAAAGGACCCTGGGGAGAGTGAGGTCTGGGCAGAGAGACCAGAAGCTGTGTACACCCCTGGAGCCCAGATCAGGGCAAACTCTGCCCGAGTGGCAGAGACATTATCCTGCCACCTAGCCTACACAGAGGCTCGTGCCAGACTGCACAGGGCTGTGGGCTGTGGGGTTTAGGGCTGCTTCCCAGCCATCTCCCAGAGCCTCACACTGTCTGTCTCACTGACACCCCCGTCCTAGTAAAACAAGACAGAACAGCTTCCAAAGTCTTTTGTAATGCTCTAGGATGAACAAAGAAAGAGGCCCTGGGCCCCACCCGCCACTCCTGGGGAGCTCCAGGGGTGCAGGGAAGCCCTGGGGGCCTGGCAGGCCTGGGGGGACATGCTGCTCTTTGCTCTCACCTCTGTCCCATGACCTGGTGCCGCCCCTGATCAAGAGTTCAAGAGATGAGTCTCCTCGCCCACATCTGGGGACTCCTCTGACTCCCCAGTGTACAGGTGCAGAGCCAGCCACCCGCAGGGGGCAGGACGTGGGGACACGGGGGCTTCCTCTGGCTCTTGATTTCCTCTGTTCTCTCCAACCAGAAATCCAGCAAAACTACTAAATAATTAAATACAACCCTCCTTCCCTTCCTTCTCTTTCGTAGTGACTGTCACTGAAGCCAGAGCTTCGTGTCTGTTTGGTACTGCTGAGCTTCTTCCCTGGCCCAATGAGGGAGGGAGGGAGGAAGGGAGGGAAGGAGAGGGAGAGGGAAAGGGAGAGAGAGAGAGAGAGAGGGAGGCACCAGAGCACCACTTCACCAACCATGGAGTTCCCCTGCTTGCCCACAGTGCTCCCATATGATCACACACAGGGCCTCTGCATGCTCAGGCTACTTATACACACACACACACACACACACACACACACACACACACACACACAGAGAGAGAGAGAGAGAGAGAGAGAGAGAGAGAGACTTAGGAGTACAACAGCTATGTGGGGTTGCTCAGAGCCAAAAAAGAGTCAGGGTTATGGGGTGGAAGATATGGGGTTCAGAGTATCTGGGATTCTGCAATTCCACTCTAGGGTGGAACCCAGAGAACTGGAAAAAGGGTCTATGAAAGTCAGTGCAGGTAAAAGGAAGATATATAGAGAGACAAACCAAATATAGCATGGGCAGTATATGCATACAATGGAATATTATTCAGGCATGAAAAGGAAATCTGATGCGTTATCCGTGACGATGTGGACACAGTCTGAAAACATTATGCTACATGAAATAAGTTAAACCCAAGGGAAATACTATGTAACTCCACTTACATGAAATGGCAAATGCACAGACACAGAGGCCAATCACAGGTTAGTGGGAGCCAGGAAGGGGGACTCAAGGCCTCCATGCTTAGTGGGGACAGTTCCTATCAGGGACTGGACAAGCCCAGGAGGGTGGCACAACACTGATTCCACACTAAACTGCTTGATGGAAAAAGCTGTGAATTTTGATGTCTATTTTACCACAATAGAAAATGCTCAAAAGAAAACACTAAGTAGAACTTGGACTGGAGTTGGTATACTACACCAAAGTAAAAGACTCTGGGGTGGGTGGGTGGGTGAGTTCAGGTCCTGGAACAGGATGGCAGAGGACCTAGTGGGGGTTGTATTGTGTGGAAAAATGAGAAATGTTATGCATGTACCAACTATTGTATTTACTGTCGACTATGAAACATTAATCCCCAAATAAAGAAAATTTTTTTAAATGTTCAAAAGACAAAAAAGGTACAGAAACAGAAAGATAAAGGGATGTGGCAACTCTGGAGGCTGTAAAGGGCAGGAATCATTTCTCCCTGGGAGCCTCCAGAGGAACCAGCCCTGCAGATGTCTAGGGTACAGCCCAGGGAGCCCCAGGCCCAGCTTCTGAGCCCCACAGTGAGTTAGTTCATGTGTGGCCAGAGTCGGGCTCTGTGTCTGTGCCACTTAGCCACACACAGCAGGCCCTCGAGGATAGACCTTTGGACAAGCCTGCAGTGATAGAGAGGGAGGTTGGATCAGCTGGCATCACGTTAGGACCAGGGATGGGATGGACGGCGTGTGACAGCATCTGAAGACGCATGTGGCTGCATGACAGGACAGCTGGCCAAAGGGACACCTTCCAGGCTCCAACAGGTCAACCAGCTCTGGAGCCAACTGGAGGGAGGTATCGGTGATAAGTGAGAAAACCGATGCTTTGGTTGCTTGTGTTTGAAATTAGCTAACAGCCCTCCCCAATCCCCGTCTCTTGTGGCTTTGATGTCTGCTTCCTCCCACCTCCTTCTTTCTCCTCCCTCCCTTCCTTTCTTCCTTCTTCTTTTTCGTATTCCCAGTTTCTCTCTTTATTTCAACTACAGCCCAGTTCTGCCCAGTTCTGGTTTAAGTAGTTTAAGTAGGATTGAGCCTCAAAGCCTCAGACAAGAAAAGACAGATCATTCCTGCCCAAGAAACTTGAACTTCTTCGAACCTAAAGGAAGGCTGCAAAGGCACACAATGTTCCCTCACCTTCTCAGCCTGGAGCTAGGAGGATTGCACAGCATGCGAGGGCCCAACAGAGGGCGCTCCGGCCGAGGATGTGGAGGACTGGCTGAGCAGATGGGAGGGCCATGCCACATCCCTGGACACAGAGCACCTGGCCAGCAGTCCTTACTGGAGAAGGCACCAAATCCCAGTAGAAGGGCAGGCCAGGCCAGAGCCCCCTAGTCTGGCCGTAATCTCTCTCCACACAGGTGATACTGTCAGGTGGAGAGATATCCCCAGGAGAACCCATGCTTGTATTTTATAATTTATTAATGAGGGGGGGGGGGAGGGAGAGGGAGAGGGAGAGGAAGGGAGGGAGAGAGAGAAAGAGAGAGAGAGAGAGAGAGAGACAGAGACAGAGACAGAACCAAAGCATCACTCTGGCACATGCAGAGCTAGGGACCGATCTCGGGACCTCATGCTTGACAGTCTGGCCCTCCAGCCACTGAGCCACCTCCTGGGCTAATGTGATTTCTATTTTTTCTTTTTTGCCACCAGGGTTATTGCTGGGGCTTGGTGCCTGCATTGTGAATCCACTGTTCTCAGCAAACTTTTTTTTTTCCCTTTTCGAATTTTTTTATTAGATGGACAGAGAGAAATTGAGAGAGATGGGGAAGATAGACACCTGCAGACCTGGTTCACTGCTCGTGAAACAAGCTCCCCCCCCGCAGGTGGAAAGCTGGGGGCTTGAACCTGGGTCCCGGCACTTGGTAATTTTTCTGTTTAACCAGGTGCACCACCACCCCTTTCTATTATTCCTTCACATGACCTGTCTCCTCACTCTCCTCTTCTCCACTTCTCCTCTGGCCTGAAGTAGCACCAACTAAGAAGGGCTCTAAGTGTGACAGTTATGGGGGTGCTGCTGTCCAGGTGCCGGAGTTTGCTGTGGACTCAGCCCTGGTTTGGCTAAGGCAGGAGGTGTGCTTCCAGAACACAAGCCCGTGCAGCTCTGAACGCCAAACCCCAGGCCTTGGGGTGTCGGAAACAGAAAGGCAAAGTCACAGCCTTGCTACCAGCTGCTCACGACAATGAGTGCTCATAAATCCCTTAGGTGACTTTAAAAAGGGCAAAAGTGAGGGCTACAGACTTAAAGATCATATATATACATATATAATCTATAAGAAACAAGTCCTTGAGTTAAGGAAAGAAACAGGGGTTGGGGAGATAGCTCAGTGCACTAGAGCACAGTACTTGCATTCCTAAGGCCCAGCTTCAATCCCCAGAACCACTACGTGTCAGAGCTAAGTGGTACTCGGTCTTTCTCTCATAAAAAGACCAGACCAGAACAGAAAGCTTAAATAAAAAGGCATACTAATTTAAAAAAAGAAGAAAGAAAGAATGGATAAATGAAAATAAGGCATTTAGTGAAATTTATGAGCCTCATTAGCTGTATCTTGCCAGGAAGTGATACGTCTTCCTCTGGAGAAACAGAGCAAAGTTTATGTGACTCAATCCCAGATGCCTGTGGTTTGTTGTCCTTATTTCTAAATTCAAATTTGTGGAAGACTATCTTTAAATAGATAACAAATTTTCCAGTATCCCGGCATTTTAACACCCACATAGTAACAAGAATAAGCTGGGATGAGAAATGCAAAATTTATAGTGTCTGGATGTAGTATTGGGATAGGCTTTAATAACAAGCTTCCTTTCAAGGGCCAGAGGTGGCACACAGAGTCAAGTGCACACAGTACCAGGCACAAGGACCTGGATTCAGGCCCCTCCTCCTCACCTGCAAGGAGGAAGCTTCATGAGTGGTGAAGCAGGTCTGCAGGTATCTCTAACTGTCTCTCTCCCTCTCTATCTTCCCCTCCACTCTCAATTTCTCTCTTCACTCTATCAAATAAAATAGAAACAAAACAAAAAAAAAAAAAAAGGAAAAATGGCCACCAGGAGTGGTGGATTCATCATGCCAGCACTGAGCCTCTGATAATCCTGGTGGCAAAAAAAAAAAAAATCAACTTCCTTTCTCAGTGGGTGAATGACTCCCTTTCTGACAAGGTGCTAGTTGAGAAGGGTCTGTAACCAAATACTGCTTTGTGACGTGCCCTTCCAATGAGAAAATGAAGGATGTCCATCTGTTTGAAACTGCACAAGGCTTATATTTTGTGAGTGCTAATTGGTTAGAATTCATAGGGATGTGGAGTAGGCACTTTAATGGAGAGACACTGAGGTAAATGTGCTTGTGATGGGTAGTGGGTCTCATGAGCCAAGTCTGGGCCATGCCCACGTGGGAGGGCACAAGTGGGAGCTTCTGGGTGATAGGCTGGTTCCCACAGGGTGGGGGGGGGCAGTCCATACTATCTTCCAGAGTGACCAGAATGACCCTGAGTTAGTTATGCTCAGTATCTTCACCTGGTCTGTCTACAGAGGGGCAGGTGCTAGAATGAACCCCTGTTCAAAGGCGGTGCAGGCAATTCAGAGTCCCAGGTCCAGTCCCCACTCTGTATGGATGGGTTAGAACCTGGGGAGTCAGGCGGTAGCGCAGCGGGTGAAGCGCAGGTGGCGTAAAGCACAAGGACCAGTGTAAGGATCCCGGTTTGAGCCCCCGACTCCCCACCTGCAGGAGAGTCGCTTCACAGGTGGTGAAGCAGATCTGCAGGTGTCTATCTTTCTCTCCCCCTCTGTCTTCCCCTTCTCTCTCCATTTCTCTCTGTCCTATCCAACAACGATGACATCAATAACAACAGTAATAACTACAACAATAAAAAAGGCACAAAGGGAATAAATAAATATTTTTTTAAAAAGATAATTAAAAAAAGAGGAAGATGGTGGACTGAGAAGCTGCTAGCAGCATGAGCTCTGATCACATCTTCTGGAAACGGTAAGATTTTCTGCCTTTAGTAGGCCAGTCAATAAGGGGTCCTAGCGGTGACACCAAGGAGGTGACTATAACTTAATTTGGGTTAAGAATTAGAGTAGAGGTGGCGCGGACTAGCGGGCGGGCTGCTCCAGACTTCCCAGGCTGCGGCAGGCAAGGCGGGTGCGCCGGGCACTGTTCTCCGCCCGGGAAGGCGGCTCCTCCGCTGGTTGCAGAGCGCTGCTGGGCTGCCGGCAGAGGACCGGGAGGGAGCACTGTAGCTCGGGGGCTTTCTCTCGGGAGTCTCCGGGGACCACCGCGACCCTGAGGGTGGATCCGAGGACATCCTTGAGTACAGCTCTCATTGGATCAAAAGGACTTGGAGCTAGTTTTCATCTTTGAGAAATCCTTTAAAAAAGCTTCGGGGGGGGGGTTTCCCAGAAGATGGCAGACTGAGAAGCTGCTAGTGGCTGAGCTCTGACCACATCTCCTGGAAACGGTAGGATTTTCTGCCTTTAGCAGGCCAGCCAATTAGGGGTCCTAGCGGTGACACCAAGGAGGTGACTATAACTTAATTTGGGTTAAGAATTAGAGAAGGGGAAAAAAAATTTTTTTTCTTCCTTTTAATTTTCAAGCATACCTCCTTCCCAGCCCCCCCCCATAACCAGTCCTTTTCTTTACCAAATTCCCTGTCCCACCAGGGAGTATCATTAATTCTAAGTCTATACCCTTCTGAAACCTCTAGCCTTTTTTCTTTCTAAGTAGCCAACCCCCCCACCTCACCCCGCATAGCTAATTAAATAATTAAAAATAAATACATTTAAAAAAAACCCTTTCCTTTCACTGCCCTTTTATGACTGTTCTTTTTCTTATCTTTTTCTTTTTCTCTCTCTCTCTTTTTTTTTCTTTTTCTCATTCTTGTCATCCCTTCTTCCTTAATCCTACAGCTTCCAAAGTCACAGCCCCCAGCCCCCACACCAACAAACAGTGTGCTTTTTTGAATTCACTGATACACATTTGGGAATTTCCTTTCACTGCTCTTTAATTACAGCTTTTTCTTATCTTTTCCCTTTTATCTCTCTTGTCTCTCTCTCTCTTTTTAATCTTGTCATACACTTCTTCCTTCTTATTTGCCTTTCTGAATTTGTGAATTATTTTGGGGAAGAAATCTGACTCAGAGTGGACTCTCTATGTGTGTATCTCTGCTCTAGTTCCCTTTCCCCTCTTGTTACCCCTAGAATATACAGTGGATAGTAGATTTGCATAACTGTCTGTTCTTGCTATCCTTTCTTTCTTTTCTCTTTCTTCACTGGGATTTGGTTACTATTTTTTCAGGGACTGGAAAAGTTGTTTGGCTAACTGGTAACGATTAAAGTACTTCAATACTTGCTTCAGTTGCTACTGTAATTCCTGAGGTTGGTGAGTGCAATTGTCATAAAAGTGTTTAGTACAGTGTTACTTGTACTCAAGACACAACAACTGAGGAACAACAGAGCATAAAAAAAAGAAACAAATAAAAAATATGGGTAGATCAAAAACAAATAAAACTGCTACTCCAATGAATGAAGACAAGAGTCCAGAAGAAACTACAAATCAGCCAGAAGTAACAATAGATAAGAAAAGTATGCAAGCAATAATAAACTTATTAATCACAGAAATGAAAACAACATTGGAGGAAAGGAATGGCAGTATTAGGGAAACAACAGTTGAGACCCCAAGGAAAATACTGATTATCTTGAGGCAATTAGAGAACTGAAAGCTGAAATAGCTGTAATGAAGAAAGAAGCTGAGGCAAGGGAAAGCAGACTAACAGAAGCAGAAAACAGAATTAGTCAGACAGAGGATGAGCTAGAGAAAACGAAGAGGTGAAAGAGCTTAAAAAGAGATTGAGAGACACTGAAAACAACAACAGAGACATATGGGATGATCTCAAAAGAAGTAACATTCGTATAATTGGCCTGCCAGAGGAAGAAAGAGAGCAAGGGGAAGCAAACATTCTAGAGGAAATAATAGAAGAAAACTTCCCAGACCTGAATAACAGAAAGGTCATCAAGATTCAAGAGGCCCAGAGAGGACCAAACAGAATCAACCCAGACCTGAAGACACCAAGACACATCATAGTCACAATGAGAAGAAGTAAGGATAAAGAAAGGATCCTAAAGGCTGCAAGAGAGAAACAAAAAGTCACATACAAGGGAAAACCCATAAGATTATCTGCAGACTTCTTCACTCAAACTCTAAAAGCCAGAAGGGAGTGGCAAGATATCTATCGAGCCCTGAATGAAAAAGGGTTTCAACCAAGGATAATATATCCTGCTAGACTTTCATTCAAACTAGATGGAGGGATCAAAATCTTCTTAGACAAACAACAGTTAAAGGAGGCAACCATCACCAAGCCGGCCCTGAAAGAGGTTCTAAAAGACCTCTTATAAACAAGAACATCACTATAATACTGGCAATATATCAGAGCAAACAAAAATTTATTTTGAACAATGGGACTACAATACATTAAATCCATAATATCAATAAACGTCAATGGCTTAAACTCACCCATCAAAAGGCACAGGGTGGGGGGATGGATCAGAAAACATAACCCAACCATATGCTGCTTGCAAGAATCCCATCTGTCACAACAAGATAAACACAGACTTAAAGTGAAAGGATGGAAAACTATCATACAGGCTAACGGACCACAAAAAAGGGCAGGAACAGCCATTCTCATCTCAGACACGATAGATTTTAAATTAAATAAAGTAATAAAAGATAGGCAAGGACATTACATAATGATTAGAGGATCAATCAGCCAAGAAGACTTAACAATTATTAACATCTATGAACCCAATGAGGGACCATCTAAATACATTAAGCACCTACTGAAAGAATTTCAAAAATACATCAATAGTAATACAATAATAGTGGGAGAACCCAATCTCACACTTAGACAGATCAACAAAGCAGAGAACCAATAAAGATACAAGAGAATTGAATGAAGAGACTGACAGACTAGACCTCTTGAACATTTTCAGACTCCTCCACCCCAAAAAACTGGAATACACCTTCTTTTCAAATCCACATAACACATACTCAAGGATAGACCACATGTTAGGCCACAAAGACAGCATCAATAAATTCAAGAGCATTGAAATCATCCCAAGTATCTTCTCAGACCACAGTGGAGTAAAACTAACATTTAACAACAAACAGAAAATTATTAAAAGTCACAGAATTTGGAAACTAAACAACATACTCCTTAAGAACCACTGGGTCAGAGACTCACTCAAGCAGGAAATTCAAATGTTCCTGGAAACTAATGAAAATGAAGACACAACCTATCAAAATATTTGGGACACAGCTAAAGCAGTACTGAGAGGGAAACTTATAGCCATACAATCACATATTAAACACCAAGAAGAAGCTCAAATGAACGACCTTACTGCACACCTCAAGGACTTAAGAGGAAGAGGAACAAAGGAACCCTAAAGCAACCAGAAGGACAGAAATCACTAAAGTTAGAGCAGAAATAAACAACATCGAAAATAAAAGAACCATATAAAAGATCAATGAAGCCAAATGTTGGTTCTTTGAAAGATTAAACAAAATTGACAAACCCCTAGCCAGACTCACCAAACAAAAAAGAGAGAAGACTCAAATTAATAGAATTGTAAACGATGGAGGAGATATCACAACTGACACCACAGAAATCCAGAGAATCCTGCGAAACTTCTATAAAGAACTATATGCCACCAAGCTAGAGAATCTGGAAGAAATGGAACAATTCCTAGAAACATATGCCCTTCCAAAACTGAACCAAGAAGAACTACAAAATCTAAATGCACCAATCACAGACAAAGAAATTGAAACCATTATTAAGAATCTCCCCAACAACAAAAGTCCTGGACCAGATGGCTTTACAAACGAATTCTACAAAACTTTCAGGAAACAGTTAATACCCATACTTCTTAAGCTATTCCATAAGATTGAAGAAACAGGAATACTCCCTTCCACTTTCTATGAAGCCAACATCACCCTGATACCAAAAGCTGATAGGGACACAACAAAAAAAGCAAAACTACAGACCAATATCCCTGATGAACATAGATGCCAAAATATTAAACAAGATCTTGGCCAACCGGATACAGCAACATATCAAAAAGATTGTTCATCAAGACCAAGTGGGATTCATCCCAGGAATGCAAGGCTGGTTCAACATCCGTAAGTCAATCAATGTCATTCACCACATCAATAAAAGCAAAGCCAAAAACCACATGATTATCTCAATAGATGCAGAGAAAGCCTTTGACAAGATCCAACATCCATTCATGCTCAAAACTCTACAAAAAATGGGAATAGATGGGAAATTCCTCAAGATAGTGGAGTCTATATATAGCAAACCTACAGCCAACATTATACTCAATGGACAGAAGCTGAAAGCATTCCCCCTCAGATCGGGGACTAGACAGGGCTGTCCACTGTTACTGTTAATCTTCAACATAGATTGGAAGTTCTTGCCATAGCAATCAGGCAAGAGAAAGAAATCAAAGGAATACAGATTGGAAGGGAAGAAGTCAAGCTCTCACTATTTGCAGATGATATGATAGTATACATAGAAAGACCTAAAGAATCCAGCAGAAAATTACTGGAAGTTATTAGGCAATATAGCAAGGTATCAGGCTACAAAATCAATGTACAAAAATCAGTGGCATTTCTTTATGCAAACACTAAATCTGAAGAAGAAGACATCCAGAAATCACTCCCATTTACTATCTCAGCAAAATCAATCAAATACCTAGGAATAAAGTTGACCAAAGAAGTGAAAGACTTGTATGCTGAAAACTATGAGTCGCTACTCAAGGAAATAGAAACTGATACCAGGAAATGGAAAGATATCCCATGCTCATGGATTGGAAGAATAAATATCATCAAAATGAATATTCTCCCCAGAGCCATATACAAATTTAATGCAATACCCATCAAAGTTCCACCAAGCTTCTTTAAGAGAATAGAACAAACACTACAATCATTTATCTGGAACCTGAAAACACCTAGAATTGCCAAAACCATCTTGACGAAAAGAAACAGAAAAGGAGGCATCACACTCCCAGACCTTAAACTATATTATAAAGCCATCGTCATCAAAACAGCATGGTACTGGAACAAAAATAGGCACACAGACCAGTGGAACAGAATTGAAAGCCCAGAAATAAATCCCCACACCTATGGACATCTAATCTTTGATAAGGGGGCCCAAAGCATTAAATGGAAGAAGGAGGCTCTCTTCAATAAATGGTGCTGGGAAAACTGGGTTGTAACATGCAGAAGAATGATACTGAACCACTTTATCTCACCAGAAACAAAAATCAACTCCAAATGGATCAAAGACCTAGATGTCAGACCAGAAACAATCAAATACTTAGAGGAAAACATTGGTAAAACACTTTCCCACCTACACCTCAAGGACATCTTTGATGAATCAAACCCAATTGCAAGGAAGACTAAAGCAGAAACAAACCAATGGGGCTATATCAAATTGAAAAGCTTCTGCACATCCAAAGAAACTATTAAACAAACAGAGAGACCCCTCACAGAATGGGAGAAGATCTTCACATGCCATACATCAGACAAGAAACTTATCACCAAAATATATAAAGAGCTCAGCAAACTTAGCACCAAAAAAGCAAATGACCCCATCCAAAAATGGGCAGAGGATATGAACAAAACATTCACTACAGAGGAGATCCAAAAGGCTAACAAACATATGAAAAACTGCTCTAGGTCACTGATTGTCAGAGAAATGCAAATTAAGACAACACTAAGATACCACCTCACTCCTGTAAGAATGGCATACATCAAAAAGGACAGCAGCAACAAATGTTGGAGAGGATGTGGGGACAGAGGAACCCTTTTACATTGCTGGTGGGAATGTAAATTGGTACAGCCTCTGTGGAGAGCAGTCTGGAAAACTCTCAGAAGGCTAGACATGGACCTTCCATATGATCCAGTAATTCCTCTCCTGGGGTTATACCCCAAGGACTCCATAACACCCAACCAAAAAGAGGTGTGTACTCCTATGTTCATAGCAGCACAATTCATAATAGCTAAAACCTGGAAGCAACCCAGGTGCCCAACAACAGATGAGTGGCTGAGAAAGCTGTGGTATATATACACAATGGAATACTATGCAGCTATCAAGAACAATGAATCCACCTTCTCTGACCCATCTTGGACAGAGCTAGAAGGAATTATGTTAAGTGAGCTAAGTCAGAAAGATAAAGATGAGTATGGGATGATCCCACTCATCAACAGAAGTTGAGTAAGAAGATCTGAAAGGGAAACTAAAAGCAGGACCTGACCAAATTCTAAGTAGGGCACCAAAGTAAAAACCCTGTGGTGAGGGGTAGACATGCAGCTTCCTGGGCCAGTGGGGGGTGGGAGTGGGTGGGAGGGATGGGTCACAGCCCTTTGGTGGTGGGAATGGTGTTTATGTACACTCCTAGCAAAATGTAGACATATAAATCAGTAGTTAATTAATATGAGAGGGGGAAAATCCATTGTATGTCTCAAAGTTTCTCAAAACACAAACTGAATCTTTTTAATATATAGGCTATGTATTTGATATGCGGACTCTCTCAAAAGCCTAGACCAAGCAGATTAGAAGCATCCAATAGCACAGCTATATACAATATACTGGATACTGTACAGCAAACCATTAACAAAAGGACTTTTCAAAGTTAACCCAATTACCAAATAATGTGATGATAACATTAACTATCGATTGTCTTTTTGAACCCTAAGACAGCAGGAACCTCACATCTCCACTATAGAGCCCCTACTTCCCCCAGTCCTGGAACCCTTGGATAGGGCCCACTTTCCTGTATGCCTCTCCCAATCCATATCAAATAATATTGCATCCGCCAATCACAACATAATCAACGCAACGATTGCCACCTCAACATGCTTCACCTCAGACTGTGTCCAGAGACTTCATGTGTGGAATGACAACCCTTCAGCTTCATTACTCGGGTGAGACCTTTCCTTTTATAGTACACTCTCATTTCATCTCAGGTAGTTCACTTTCTAACAAAGTCCCATAACCTAGATATACACCAGTTTCTGTGAGAGAGAGCTTATGTGCACACGTATCCATAAACTACTGCAAAATATATACCTGAAAGCAGAAGTACACTAGAGTTTGCAGTGAGTACCTCCCTAACACTTCCTCTCCACTATTCCAAGCTTTGGGTCCATGATTGCTCAACAATTTGTTGGGCTTCGTATGTTAACTCTCTTTTCAATCACCAGGTTCCAGATGCCACCAGGATGCTGGCCAGGCTTCCCTGGACTGAAGACCCCACCAATATGTCCTGGAGCTCAGCTTCCCCAGAGACCCACCCTAATAGGGAAAGAGAGAGGCAGACTGGGAGTATGGACCGACCAGTCAACGCCCATGTTCAGCGGGGAAGCAATTACAGAAGCCAGACCTTCTACCTTCTGCAACCCACAATGACCCTGGGTCCATGCTCCCAGAGGGATAGAGAATGGGAAAGCTATCGGGGGAGGGGGTGGGATATGGAGATTGGGTGGTGGGAATTGTGTGGAGTTGTACCCCTCCTACCCTATGGTTTTGTTAATTAATCATTTCTTAAATAAATAAAAAAAAAGAACACTAGACCCGAGTCCTAGACCTGGGGGCTAAGGGGAACTCAGGTCAGCTGCCTCTGGACCCTCCAACTCCAATAGTCATCCAGCCGCCAGGCCATGGGGAATGTCCACGCCACCCCATTCCTCCTCCAGAAGTGCTGGGTCCTGATGGATGAGGATCATTAGGGAGAACCATGCCAGAGGACCACTGGGGAGGACCATGCCAGAGGACCACTGGGAAGGACCATGTGAGAGGACCACTGGGGAGGACCCCGCAGTATCCACAAGCCTATGACAGAAGTCACCTCACCCAGCTGCCTCTTGGTCACCACAGCACTGCCCATGTTTAATGCTTAAATGTCTGCCTTCCATCAGCTAGAAGGGACAATGACATTTTGATGCTCTTATGAGTTTCAAACTTCACTGTCTCCCAGCCTCGCAGAGGGTATCCATGGTCCCCCAGATCTCCCATGAGGGAGCCCTGCTCTCAGAACCCTCCAGCCTTGCCTGCACCCCCAGGGGGTGGTGAGGGGAGCTCTGAGCTGTGGGTGTGAAAGGGGGGCACTGAGGGATGGGGTTCCTGGGGTTCTGGATGTGCAGCCACTGAGGTGGAGGTGACAGCAGAGTGGCCATGCCTGAGGGCCCAGTGTCAGGACAGAGTGGGCCTGTCCCCAGGGGCTGCTGCCGTGCCTACTATGGACAGCCGGGCAGCACTCAGGTCTGGAACAGAAGGGCATGCGAGCCTGAGAGGCCCACCCCTGGACAGGGTTATGGGGGGTGGCACCAGGGTGAGGGATGTGCAGATGCCATCTGCTGAGTGGCAGACGGGGCCCAGGGACATGCACTTCACTGTCATCAGACTCAAGATCCTAGAGGGAAGCCTGGGGGTGCTGTAGCGGTAGAGCACAGGACTTGCAATTGATGGGACCCTCCCTGGACCCTCGGAAGCCAGACAATTGGTGACCCCAATGTGGAGGATCAGAACCCCAGGCAAGAGGAAGGAGTCTGTGATCAAAGGGTAATTGGGAGGGCGAGGGGAGCTGCATGGCTAAGATCTCTGCTCATATATGGACTTAAACTTTTTCAACCAGGGAAAAGAAAGGTTTTTGTGGGCCCAGCAAGAAAGCTCATCAGTTAGGGTGTGTGCCTTGTCATGTGTGCAGCCCAGGTTCAAACCCCAGCACCACATGGCAGTGCCATGGCAGTGCACGGGGAAACTCTAGGGCTACGGTGTCTTGTCTCTGTCTGAAATTGTGTATTCTGAGACCCCAGCTCTGAAAAACAAACAAATAAATAAAACAAAACCAAGGGTTTCCTCCATTATTGTTATTTGTATGTGCAGAGGGACTGGTGAAGTAGCTTGCCTGAAATGTGCCTGCTCTGCCATGTGCATGATCCAGGTGTGAGTCCTGACTGCACCATGGAGAACCACTGTGGCCCTGGGGTGCTGTGGTATCTCCCCCGTCTCTGCCTGTCTCTCTCTATTTTTATCTGAAAAAGTCAACCTGGAGTGGTGAGGCCCTGGTGGTGACAAAATAAATTAAAAACATTGGTGGGCTCCAACTGTAACCACTGAGCAACATCTCAAACAGTAGCTGCCATCTTTCAACTTATTTTGAGAAACATAGACTTTAATGTGCCCTAACTTTCTAACAAAAACACTGCTCAAGAAGGCTTTATTGTAATTATCTATGTGATGCTTCACATCAGGACTTCCTGTTAGGGACAGTATTTCTGGCTGAAAATGTGCTATGGCGTTTAATCACACCCACCATGTTTTGCCGCATGGTTTCCGCATGACTCACTGCAAACTTCTAGCTCAGCAGTTCTCGCACAGGGCAGGATCTGAAAGCCTCACCAGTGCCCACTGATCAGCTCTGAGTCTTTCAGAAAAATACACACTGAGAGCCATCCGTCTGTTTCCTGAGAAAGCAGCTAGCAAGGTGGCAGGGTCCAGAAAGGAAGAGCTCTGGGAAGAAGGAACCAATCCAGAGTCACAGATTGGATGGGAGGACAAGGAGGGGCCCAAAACTATAGAACATTAAGGTGGAGGAACTAGGAGCCCAGAAACACTGAACCCTAGAAGAACCAAGATCTCAGAACCATGGAACCGTGGGTTAGAGGAGCCCAGAGCATCAGAAGCCTAGCATGGGAGAACCAGGAGCCTAGAACCATGGAACTCTAGAACAGAAGAGCTAGGAGAAGCCCAGAGCTGTGGAAGCCTGAGACAAGAGAGCCAGGAGCCCAGGCTGTGTGTGGGCCCCTGAGGTAGATGAGGAGAAGCAGGCTGTGGAATGGCCGTTCTCTGCTGGCTCTCTACATGTGGTGATGGTGTATGGAGCCTCTGCTCATGTCCAAATGCCAACAGAGGGCGGACAGTGGCCATCAGTCTCAGCCGCAGCATCTTTGCTTCAACCATATAAACCTGATGTGCAGTGTCACCCCCTCACCTGGCCTGAGCCCATGTTGCACATGAGGAGGCTTCCGGAAAGCAGTGGGAGGATTCTTGTTCTCCAGCTGAGAAGCAAGTGGGTACTGGAGGTGACTGCAGGAGCAGACAGGAAAGCTGACAGCCTACAGGCTGACCTGGGGACACTGACAGCTGCCCTGGCCTAACCTCTGTAGCCTCCCTGTGTGACTTGAGCACATGTCCATGGCTGCCCCCTGGCCTGCTGCCCTTAGGCTCCCCATGGGGTGTGAGGTGAGTGTGGAAGCCTCCACCACCCCAACAGGACATCCTCCTGAGGCTGGGCTGACACAGGGGAAGCAAGAAGGCCAGTCAGCCTCCCCTTCGAATGCCTTTGAGCAGGTGATTCTAAAAGGCCACTAATGGAACAGGCATCTCAATGGGGGGGGAAGAGTGTGAAAGGGTCACAAACCAGTGGAGATGACTGGCAAACGGAAGCAGGGGCCAGCAGCTCTAACATCTTCAGACCCAAAGCCAGCGGGGAAGTGCCCCGTGATTAAGTAGGGCCCCAAGGCTGGATGCCTGGCAGAGTCAGACGCCCAGGGGTAGCTCTGAGTCCTCTGGCCTCCGCAGTGAACACAGGGTGCTATCAGGAGCAGTGGCAGCTTCAGGAGCTCATCACTGCTGTGAGTCTTCCTGTTAGACCAAGCTCTCAGGACTCCAAATGCAACTGAGTAAGATGGTGCCCTATACAGAGCCCCACGAAATCTGCCACGTGGGCCCTGAAGGCTCAGACCCAGGTCCTGGGCCCCCCCAAGGGGGGCAACCGCTGGCACCACATCTGGGTGGGCAGGGAAGGGGGTCAGCTTCCCCCTCCCCTCCAGAGGGGCTTGCTCCACCAGCAGTGTGTGATGGGGGGCCCCACTCTGCTGTGTGAAATACCTGAGTGAGCAGCTGGTGGGGCGAGAGCTGGTTGACCCAACGTGTGTACCGCTCGGTGGAGTTGGGAGGGTCTCTTCTCACTTGGCAACCAATGATCTGTGAAACGAGGAGAATGAACAGTTTTAGGACAGAAAGCCGGGTGTGTGTGGCTCCCTGCAGGCAGGCGTCCTGGGCAGTAAAGCCCTATGGGCCACACCAGGACCGGCTCCGAGCTGCTAGGGGGAAGGTGAGAGCAGGGAGCAGTGGGGGCAGAGCCCATAGGTCCCCATAGACTCAGGCCTGCCCAAGGCTGAAGGAGCTGTCACACACAGATCCCCCCACCCCTGCCCCACCCCAGATGCTTTCAGACAGCCCATTTCTTGTAGAATCTTCTTTGGGAACCCTGACCTAAAGTGGACGTGAGGAAGGAAGGAGAGGGGGAAGATGGTCATGGCTGGCTCTGGGGAGAAAGAAGGAAGAGGAGAAGAAAATGGTTGAGGCCAGATGGTGGGTCACATGCTACCATGCACGAGGACCTGGGTTCAAACTCCCAGTCCCCACCTGAAGGGGAGAAGCTTCACAAGTGGTGGAGCAGGTGTCTCTCCTGTCTCTCCCTCTATCTCTGTAGCTTTGTCTCTCACTCTCTATCCAAAAATACACTGGGAACTGTGGAGTCATGCAGACACCAGGCCCCAGCAATAACCCTAGTGGCAAAGGTTGAGATGAAGGCCTACTGATAACAGCTGGGATCTCAGGGTGGTACGCCGCACCCCCAGGACAGATGCCCCTTGCAAAGTGCATGTGAGGACACTATCACACCCAAGGGCACTGACCCCCAGAGAAAAGGAAGTAGAAATTGCCCCACAGAGCAGTGATGGGCATGGGGCCAGGGCTGGGTGCATCCTTCAGGCAAATGAGCACACAGGCTGCAGGGGTGAGACGTTCTTGCCTTGACAGCAAGTGCTGGACTTACGGCAGCTGCTGGAATTTTCCAGAGCTCACACCCAGCAGAGTCCCCGATGGTGCATCAGCCCGGTCAAGGCAGACACACCAGGTTCCTGCCACCTAATCTGAGGGTGCAAGCAGGCGCTCTGGCCATGTCACATGCTCACTTTGCCTTCTACAAGCATCTGCCTGAGAGGCACTCAAAGAGTGACCCTGTGAGGCATAACTGAGGGGCTGTTGTTGCCTGCCATGTCTGTGGAGGCCTTGTTGGTGACTGTCAGAACTCAGAAATGAACATGCAATTACAGCTCAGGAAGTAAGAATCCGTAGCCCAGCTGGAGATTCAGGATCTCATGGGAGGGTGGGCAGCACAGATGAAGGAGAGCACCCCGCAGACCCTTGGGGGCTGGCACACAAATGGGTAGGGGCTGTTCTACCTGGATGTTCAGTGATATCACACGCCTTCACAGATAGATGCCTGCTTTTAATGGTTTTTATTTTATTTTTTGCCACTAGGGTTATTGCTTGGGCTTGGTTCCTGCAAGATGTATCCAATGCTCCCAGTGGCCACTTTCCTCCCCTTTTCTTTCTCTCATTTTATATTGAATAGAGACAGAGAAATTGAGAGTGGAGCAAGAGCTAGAGAGGGAAGGAGACCTTCAGCCCTGCTTCACTGCTCATGAAGCCTCCCCTCTGCAGGTGGGGAGCAGGGCTCAAACCCAGATCCTTGTGCATGGGAACGTGTGTGCTCAACTGGGGGGGGGGCATTATCCAACTCCCAATGATCACAGTAATGTGAATTTTTCCTTGGTTGAGAAAGGACACATGGCAGTGGGTGGGGAGAGGAGCTAGTCAGAAGCCTACGCCCACCCTCCTTGCTTTCTCCAGGGAGCCCTGAGCCCTCATCCTGAAGAATCAAGTTGTCCCGCCCTCCTCATGGGAGCACAGGTAGGCAGCAGCTGGGGTGTGAGGGCAGCATGCAGACCCTCTCAGCCAGGTGCAGTCCCTGAATCCAGTGGCCTCTCAGTGACTCACAGGTGCTTCCACTGAGACATGAGAATAGACACCTTGGCAGAGGGTGGGGCAGTGGGCACTGGCTCTGGGGAGCAGCTCCCCAGCCCGTCCTGCACCCAAGCTCCAGAGGCCACAGCGCTCCAGGTTCTGGGTGTACCTGCACACCCCATGTGGAAGGGATAAGACCTTCCTTTTGGGGACTCTAGAGGAGCGGGGGTGGGGGGGGTTTGGGGCTGCTTCCCCAGGGACAGCTGTAGAGATGGCAGCTTCTGTCTGAGGTCACCTATAGGACAAATGGCTAACACACTGCAGACTTCAGTCTGGGCTTTCACGCCCATGACACACAGCCTCCTAAAAGCTAATCCACAGCAGAGAAGCAAAACTCCCTCTGCACCCACCTGAGAGTCCGTAGGGAGAGCGAAGCAGCACAAGGAGGTGCTTTCCTTCAAAGGGAAACGCTCCTCAGAACTGCAGACATATCCAGCCCATCATTCTCTGGCTGACAGCTGCACCACAAGGTGACTCTCCTTACCCAAAGCAGAGCATTCTAACTTAAGAGTCACAACAGGAATTCAGCCACAGAGACAGAAGGATGGGGTACTCACACTTGTCGGGTGCTGGAGGGCGGCTTCATGCTGCAGCCTCACCCGCTGTGGCATCATCATGTCGTCCTGCCCAAGGAGCACAGAAACCCACGTGAGGAGAACAGACCCACCTGAGGACCACAGACCCACCTGAGGATCACAGATCTACGTGAGGAGCACAGACCCATGTGAGGAGCACAGATACCTGTGTGAGGAGTGGATGATTCAACAGTAAGACAAACTGAAAAACCTTTTTTTTTGTTAACTCTTATTTCTGTAAAATGGTGTAATAAGCACTGTGCTGATCATGTGACCAGAGGATGCTATCAGCTGAGAGAAGTCTGTGGTTAAAGAAAGGAGGACATTCGACTTCCGGAGGCGGAGCTAAGAGCAGCAGATCGCTTTCTCTCCTCTCCTCTCCTCTCCACTCCTCTCCTCTCCTCTCCCGGATCAACTAGGAATACCAAAGGAGACCACCCGGACCGAAACAAGACAGGACTAGAATGACCACAGGAACCCAGTAAATCACTGGTGAGTACAAACACGCGTGGCTGGTGACAGAGAGGAGAGAGGGGCCTAAGGAGAGATTAAGTGACTGCTAACAGTTCAACAGTTTATCACTGGAGACACCACCTCCAGTCTGCTCCACAACAAGGGGACAGCTGAAGGGAGGAAAGGACTCCCCAGAGACTCACCAAGTGCAACTCTGAGTCTCCATTGCTACTGCCCTCAGAATCTGGAGCAGCAACAGGGAGGGACACCAGGGGACAGAGATCTAACCGGGAAACTCAGGAGAAGACCTATACCTCGGTGGCATAGCTGAGGAGCTGTGAAAGTCTCTTTGCATAACCACTGGATTATCTCTGCCACACCCTGCTTTATCTCTTGGTCAGGAGTCAGTGATTAAGCTAAGAAGCCTACTGATAGTTTAAAAGCCCTCAGGCTCCCATAGCCTACTGGGAAGAAAAAAAAAAAGAGGCTTTTACACCACTGAGCTCCAACTCAGGGATTGAAAAAACTGTTAACTTCCACCACGGTAAAACCTTTAATTAAATTACTTAGACACAAGTCAATCCAGGAAATAGTAATCAATAATTTGAAAAGTACTGATAAAGGGAACTCATAACATAATATATAAAATGGTTAAAACAATAAGAAAAAATATTGGAGACTCGAACCAGGACAAGAGTCCAGCTAAAAGTCCTCCAGAGGGTGAAGCACAAAACAACGAGTTCAACATCCAAACATTAGCTAAGGAAATAATAACAGAAATGAGTAAAGAATTTGAAAAAATTGTAATCAGAAATGCAGGAACAACAAATGAGAATATGGAAGAAAATTCTAATTATCTCATGGTTATTAGAGAGCTGAAAGCTGAAATCACTGAGCTAAGAAGGCAACTAGCTGAACAAGCTAAAACAGTATCAGAGCAGGGCAACAAAATAGATGAACTCCAGAAAGCAGTAGAGGGCAGAGAGAATAGAATCTATGAGGCTGAAAACAGAATTAGCAAGATTGAGGATGAATTAGAGACAACTAAAAAAGAAGTAAGAGATCTCAAAAAGAGATTAAGAGATGCTGAAAACAACAACAGAGTCCTATGGGATGACTTCAAAAGAAACAATATACGCATTATTGGCTTACCAGAGGAAGAAAGAGAAGAAGAAAGAGAAGGAGAGGAAGAAAGCATTCTCCAGGCTGAAAATTTCTCTAGTCTAGACAACACCAAAGACATAAAGATTCAAGAAGCCCAGAGGGTCCCAAACAGAATTAACCCAGACCTAAAGACACCAAGACATGTTATACTTAGAAAGGAAAGGAATAAGGATAAAGAAAGGATCCTCAAGGCTGCAAGAGAAAAACAAAGAGTCACCTACAAAGGAAAACCCATTAGATTAGCAGCAGACTTCTCCACACAAACACTACAGGCCAAAAGAGAATGGCAAGATATCTATCAAGTGCTCAATGAGAAAGGCTTTCAGCCAAGAATATAGTAATATCCTGCTAGACTGTCATTCAGACTAGACGGAAGCATCAAAACCTTCTTAGACAAGCAACAGTTGAAGGAAGCAACCATCACCAAGCCTGCCCTGAAAGAAGTTCTGAAAGGTCTCCTATAAACAACCAGACCACCACAAATAGGACATATATCAAAACACTCTAAAACTCTTCAAGAATGGCGTTAAAATATCTTCAATCTTTGATATCAATAAATGTCAATGGCCTGAGTTCACCTATTAAAAGACACAGAGTAGGAAGATGGATCAGAAAACACAACCCAACAATATGTTGTCTACAGGAAACTCACCTAACTCAACAAGACAAACACAGACTTAAAGTGAAAGGATGGAAAACTATCATACAAGCCAATGGCCCACAAAAAAGGGCAGGAACAGCTATTCTCATATCTGACATGATAGACTTTAAAATAGATAAGATTAAAAAAGATAGGAATGGACACTACTTAATGCTCAGAGGATCAGTCAATCAAGAGGACTTAAGAATTATTAATATCTATGCAGCCAATGAGAAGCCATCTAAATACATCAAACTTCTACTGAAAGAGCTACAGCAATATATTAACAGTAACACAATCATAGTAGGGGACTTCAACATCCCACTATCTCAACTTGACAGATCATCCAGGCAGAAAATCAGTAAAGACATAAGGGACCTAATGAAGAGATAGATAAACTATAACTATTGGACATTTTCAGAGTCATTCATCCCAAGAAACTGGAATATACATTTTACTCAAATCCACATGGATCATTCTCAAGGATAGACCATATGTTAGGCCACAAAGACAGCATCAGCCAATTCAAGAGCACTGAAATCATCCCAAGCATCTTCTCAGACCACAGTAGAATTAAACTAACACTTAACAATCAACAAAAGATTAGCAACAGTCCCAAAATGTGGAAGCTCAACAGTACACTTCTTAACAACTTCTGGGTCAAAGAGGAAATCAAGGAAGAAATCAAAATGTTTCGAGAGTTCAATGAAAATGAAGACACAAGCTATCAAAATATTTGGGACACAGCTAAAGCAGTCCTAAGAGGGAAGTTCATAACTATACAAGCACACATTAGGAAACAAGAAAAGGCACAAATAAACAGCCTGATTGCACATCTTAAAGACCTAGAAGAAGAACAACAAAGGAATCCTAAAGCAACCAGAAGGACAGAAATCACTAAAGTTAGGGCAGAAATAAATAACATTGAGAATAGGAAAACCATACAAAAGATCAATGAAAGTAAATGTTGGTTCTTCGAAAGAGTAAACAAAATCGACAAACCTTTAGCCAGACTCACAAAACAAAAAAGGGAGAAGACCCAAATAAATCAGATAGTAAATGAAAGAGGAGATATCACAACAGACACTGCAGTAATTCAACATATCATGCGAGGCTTCTATGAACAACTATATGCCACCAAGCTAGAGAACCTAGAAGAAATGAATGATTTCCTAAATACCTACCAACTTCCAAAACTAAGTAAAGAGGAAGTGGATAACATGAACAGGCCCATCACAGCTAATGAAATTGAAACAGTTATCAAAAATCTTCCCAAAAATAAAAGTCCTGGACCAGATGGTTTTACAAATGAATTCTACAAAACCTTCAAAGAAGAACTAATACCTCTACTTTTAAAAGTCTTCCAGAAGAGTGAAGACACTGGAATACTCCCTGCCAGCTTCTATGAAGCCAACATCACCCTGATACCAAAAGCAGACAGGGACACAACCAAAAAAGAAAACTACAGACCAATATCTCTGATGAACATAGATGCGAAAATATTGAACAAAATTCTAGCCAACCGGATACAGCAGTCTATCAAAAAGATTGTTCATCATGACCAAGTGGGGTTTATCCCAGGCATGCAAGGTTGGTTTAATATACATAAATCAATCAATGTGATCCACCACATCAACAAAAGCAAGACCAAAAACCACATGGTCATATCAATAGATGCAGAGAAAGCCTTTGACAAAATACAACATCCCTTTATGATCAAAACACTACAAAAAATGGGAATAGATGGAAAATTCCTGAAGATAGTGGAGTCTATATATAGCAAACCTACAGCCAACATCATACTCAATGGTGAAAAACTGGAAGCATTTCCCCTCAGATCAGGTACTAGACAGAGCTGCCCACTATCACCATTACTATTCAACATAGTGTTGGAAGTTCTTGCCATAGCAATCAGGCAGGAGCAAGGAATTAAAGGCATACAGATTGGAAGAGAAGAAGTCAAACTCTCCTTATTTGCAGATGACATGATAGTATACAGGGAAAAACCTAAGGAATCCAGCAAGAAGCTTTTGGAAATCATCAGGCAATCCAATAAGGTGTCAGGCTATAAAATTAACATTCAAAAGTCAGTGGCATTCCTCTATGCAAACACTAAGTAGAAGAAACTGAAATCCAGAAATCAGTTCCTTTTTCTATAGCAACAAAAACAATAAAATATCTAGGAGTAAACCTAACCAAAGAAGTGAAAGACTTGTATACTGAAAATTATGAGTCACTACTCAAAGAAATTGAAAAAGACACAAAGAAGTGGAAAGATATTCCATGTTCATGGGTTGGATTAACATCATCAAAATGAATATATTACCCAGAGCCATCTACAAATTTAATGCTATCCCCATCAAGATCCCAAGCACATTTTTTAGGAGAATAGAACAAATGCTACAAATGTTTATCTGGAACCAGAGAAGACCTAGAATTGCCAAAACAATCTTGAGAAGAAAGAACAGAACCGGAGGCATCACACTCCCAGATCTCAAACTGTATTATAGGGCCATTGTCATCAAAACTGCTTGGTACTGGAACATGAATAGACACACTGACCAGTGGAATAGAATTGAGAGCCCAGAAATGAGGCCCCACACCTATGGACATCTAATCTTTGACAAAGGAGCCCAGACTATTACATGGGGAAAGCAGAGTCTCTTCAACAAATGGTGTTGGAAACAATGGGTTGAAACATGCAGAAGAATGAAACGGAATCACTGTATTTCACCAAATACAAAAGTAAATTCCAAGTGGATCAAGGACTTGGATGTTAGACCACAAACTATCAGATACTTAGAGGAAAATATTGGCAGAACTCTTTTCCGCATAAATTTTAAAGACATTTTCAATGAAACGAATCCAATTACAAGGAAGACTAAGGCAAGTATAAACCTATGGGACTACATCAAATTAAAAAGCTTCTTCACAGCAAAAGAAACCACTACCCAAACAGAGAGACCCCTCACAGAATGGGAGAAGATCTTTACATGCCATACATCAGATAAGAGTTTAATAACCAACATATATAAAGAGCTTGCCAGACTCAACAAGACAACAAATAACCCCATCCAAAAATGGGGGGAGGACTTGGACAGAATATTCACCACAGAAGAGATCCAAAAGGCTGAGAAATACATGAAAAAATGCTCCAAGTCTCTGATTGTCAGAGAAATGCAAATAAAGACAACAATGAGGTATCACTTCACTCCTGTGAGAATGTCATACATCAGAAAAGGTAACAGCAGCAAATGCTGGAGAGGGTGTGGGGTCAAAGGAACCCTCCTACACTGCTGGTGGGAATGTCAATTGGTCCAACCTCTGTGGAGAACAGTCTGGAGAACTCTCAGAAGGCTAGAAATGGACCTACCCTATGACCCTGCAATTCCCCTCCTGGGGATATATCCTAAGGAACCTAACACATCCATCCAAAAAGATCTGTGTACACATATGTTCTTGGCAGCATAATTTGTAATAGCCAAAACCTGGAAGCAACCCAGGTGTCCAACAACAGATGAGTGGCTGAGCAAGTTGTGGTCTAAATACACAATGGAATACTACTCAGCTATAAAAAATGATGACTTCACCGTTTTCAGCCGATCTTGGATGGACCTTGAAAAAATCATGTTGAGTGAAATAAGTCAGAAACAGAAGGATGAATATGGGATGATCTCACTCTCAGGCCGAAGTTGAAAAACAAGATTAGAAAAGAAAACACAAGTCGAACCTGAAATGGAATTGGAGTATTACACCAAAGTAAAAGACTCTGGGGTGGGTGGGTGGGTGGGGAGAATACAGGTCCATGAAAAATGATGAATGAAATAGTGGGGGTTGTATTGCTAAATGGGAATCTGGGGAATGTTATGCATGTAAAAAAAAAAAAAAAAGAAGTAGAAACACAAAGCAGAAATTGACTGAGTTTGGAGTATGGCACCAAAGTAAGAAAGCAGAAGTATACTAGAGTTTGTAGTGAGTACCTCCCTAATACTTCCTCTCCACTTTTCCAAGCTTTGGGTCCATGATTGCTCAACAATTTGTTTGGCTTTGTATGTTAACTCTCTTTTCAGTCACCAGGTTCCAGGTGTCATCAGGATGCCGGCCAGACTTCCCTGGATTGAAGACACCACCAATGTGTCCTGGAGCTCAGCTTCCCCAGAGACCCATCCTACTAGGGAAAGAGAGAGGCAGACTGGGAGTATGGACCGACCAGTCAACGCCCATGTTCAGCGAGGAAGCAATTACAGAAGCCAGACCTTCTACCTTCTGCAACCCTCAATGACCCTGGGTCCATGCTCCCAGAGGGATAGAGAATGGGAAAGCTATCGGGGGAGGGGGTGGGATATGGAGATTGGGCGGTGGGAATTGTGTGGAGTTGTACCCCTCCTACCCTATGGTTTTGTTAATTAATCCTTTAAAAATAAATAAATAAATAAAAAGAAAAAAGTTTTCTAAACAACAACAAAAAAAAAATGATGACTTCACCATTTTCAGCCGATCTTGGATGGACCTTGAAAAAATCATGTTGAATGAAATAAGTCAGAAACAGAAGGATGAATATGGGATGATCTCACTCTCAGGCCGAAGTTGAAAAACAAGATTAGAAAAGAAAACACAATTAGAACCTGAACTGGAATTGGAGTATTGCACCAAAGTAAAAGACTCTGGGGTGGGTGGGTGGGGAGAATACAGGTCCATGAAAGATGATGAATGACATAGTGGGGGTTGTACTGTTAAATGGGAATCTGGGGAATGTTATGCATGTACAAACTATTGTATTTACTGTTGAATGTAAAGCATTAATTCCCCAATAAAGAAATAAATTATTTTTAAAAAGACACTTAAAAAAAAAAGAAAAGAAAGGAGGAGGGGCACGGAGTAGAGAATGGAGGTGGATAAGAGGCAGGCAGGAGAGGAGAGGGGAAGGAGAGGGAAGGAGGATGGGGGGAAGAGGAGGGCGGGGGATGGAAGAGGGGAGGAAAAGAGAAGAGAAAGAGGGAGGGGGCGGGGGATGGAAGAGGGGAAGGAAAATAGAAAGAGGGAGGGAGGGCCCAATACCAGGCAGTGGGAGGGGAGCCCAGGGGTGAAAGGAACTGTCTGTCCAGCAGAGGAAAAGTCTGCCAGGACCCTGTGGCTGTTCCAGGTGGGAGTCTTCTGATAGCCTCATGAATGGTCACACTCTGGAGTAAAAACAGGGCCTCAAAGGACAGGGCTACCAGACCTGCACCTGGAGGGAGGGGTGACCTGGAGCTGATAAGCAGGTTAGACAGGGATAGCTGCTCTCAGTCCTCCACTCACGCACAGTCTTCCCGAAAGAGCAGTCAATATGCTAAAGCTGAACTTGGGCCACAGAGGACCAGAGATTCACACCCCACACCCTGCTCCCGCTGGCCCCACCCCTTCAAGAGAGTGAAGCACAGTTAAGATCTATTAGAGGTCGTGTTCTAGGAGAAAACCCACAGAAAGCTCATCATGACCTGGGAGGAAGGAAGACCTGGTGGCCTCACTTCCTGGCTTTCCAGGCCCCGCCCCTTAAATGTTCCCTGAGCCAAAGGAGTAGGGAGGCGCCTGATCACCACAGCAGGTTTGAATGGCAATAAATGAACCTACACTCCTCATGCAAACACAGATGTGACAGTCCCTTGGGGAGGGGGTTGGGACAGACAGCTATCTAGGCAGGGCCTCAGAGGCCCTGGATATAGTGTCTAGAGGTTTGCCTGGGTTCTCTCTGTCTCAGGACCTGCCAGCCCTGGGCATGCCTTTCACTCAGGTAAGATGGCCAGGGCTGAGTGACCACACTTTATTTTGCAACTGTCTGTCTCCAACAGTCTGACTCCAAAGGCATTCTCTGATCCTGATATCTGGAGCTTCAGTTCCTGGGTGACCTTTCCTTAGAGGGATCCTGTTCTGACTTAGAGCTCCAAATGTTTGTTTTGTCTGTCTGGTTCACCTGACAGTCTAGCACTGATTCTCAGCCACAGGTCAGTAGATCCCTGGATGTCTTTGCTTTGTACTGTTCAGTATGCCTCGCTTGATTATTTGAGTAACTTTGGCTGTTTGGGAACTAAATGTCCATAGAATGAAGTTCTATCCTGGTCAAGTGAACCAATGTATGTGTTAAATGATCCATTTGTGTGGCTAAGGGAGACTTGAGCAGACAGATGTTAACAAAATAAGGTGAACTAAGTAAAAAGACTTTTTTCCTTTTGCCTCCAGGGTTATTGCTGGGATCGGTGTCTGCACTATGAATCCACTGCTCCTGGAGGCCATTTTTTCCTTTTGTTGCTCTTGTTTATTATTGTTGTTGCTGCTATTATTGTTGTTGGTGTTGGATAGAATAGAGAGAAACTGAGAGAGGAGGGGAAGACAGAGAGGGAGAGAGAAAGATAGACACCTGCAGACCTGCATCACCACTCATGAAGTGACCCCCCCCCATAGGTGGGGAGCTGGGGGCTCAAACCAGGATCCTTACGCTGGTTCCTGTGCTCCACACCATGTGCACTTAACCTGCTGTGCTACCACCCAGCCCCCGTAAAAAGACTTTTATGCCTGAAGCTCCAAAGTCCCAGGTTCAATCCCTGGTACTCCCATAAGTCAGTTGAGTAGGGCTCCGATTATAAAGAACCTAGGTCAAAGACGTTTGGTTAAAAGCTGTATATGGGTCTTCCTAAAGATTAGACAGTGGCAAATGGCATCTGAGAAGTGAGTAGAACCACTTCTAAACAAAAAAGGGACAGCTGCCACCTCTGGCCCAGTTACTCAGTGTCTCTGAGTGAGCACAGACCAAGTTCAGGTACAGAGAGGGATGAGATCTCGAGACATGAAGTAGCCACAGGGGTAAAACAGTGATGACTTTGGGTTCATCTGTGGGTAATAAAAATACTCATCTTCCAAAGTTCAAGCCCCCAGTCCCCACCTGCAGGGGAAATTTTCATGAGTGGTGAAGCAGTGCTGCAGATGTCACTCTATGTTTACCTCTGTCTCTCTCTCTCCTTCCCTCCCTCCCTTGCTCTTTTTCCCTCCTTCTGTGTCTCTCAATTTCTGTCTTATCATATTATATATATATATATATATATAGAGAGAGAGAGAGAGAGAGAGAGAGAGAGAGAGAGAACTGAGCTTAACACCCCAACCCCCAGCAACTGCCTTAAGTAGCTGACAGTAAACTCACACATATAAACTATCAGAACTAACTGAGGGGTGAGAGCCTGTCAAGCTAACTCATCCACACCACTCTGGGAAAGAAGCTTTAAAAAAGACACAAAGAATGTCCACATCAGAAATAACCTGAAATGGAAGCCTGAACTAGCAGAATGATTTGATTCTGCTCTAATTATGTGGTAAAATGAAGGTAGAGGGGAAAATGTGTTTCAAGTTCTCTTCTCCACTATTCCTTTCGCTTTCTGTCTTAACTCTTACTGTCAACTGTAATAGATCCTAAATTGTTCTAATACCTGGTTACAGTTTTTCCAAACTGTTTCCTATTTGTCTTCCAATGTTTCTGACTTGCATGGATTTAAAAACTGAAACCACACAAGTAGGAATTTGATACACACTTCAGAGAGATCCTCACAATGTCTGTGCCTGGATAAACTTAACTGCTGTGTGCTGCGCTCCAGATATCTGAAGCCATCAGAGCATCACAGTGAAACAAACACCACAGGACCGAATTCCTTAGGGAGGAGCCAGGGCTTTCTGCAGGAAGAACAGTGTGGAGCAGGAGACTGTCCACCTTCATTCGCTGGGAAGAAAACATCCTGTGAGGGGGTAGAGATCTGGGTCTTAGCCATCCACCCCCTTCTCCAGCAATTAAAAAAAAGAGAGAGAAAGATAGGCAAAATGACAGACAGAAAGAAAGAAAGACAGAAAAAAAGAGAGAAAGAATAAAAGACCACAACTCTGGCTGTGAGATGGGGAGGGTGGTCTGTATGATTTGAGAAGCAAGAACTCTGAACTCAGATTTGCACAGATCAGGCCTTTTCCCATCACTCAAACAAACAAAACAAAACTGGTATGTCGGGTAATTGTGAGGAGCCTCACAAAGCACCCTGCATTCCTGATACTATGGCCTATCTACATAATTATTGTTTTGCCTGAGAGATCCCCACCCATTCCATTCCTTTGATCTATCTTCTACCTTGAGACCCTCCCTGCCTGCAGAGTAATATTAATCCTACCAGTTAAAACCCTCGCAACAGTTGCTAAGGAAGTTCCTACCTTTCTAGCCCGTTTTTTTGCCTTTCTCCACCCCCTTCCTAGCCATTTCTGTTTCCGACTTGCCACTTCCGAGTCTACCATTTAAAAGTGTTGGCTCTCTGCTCATTGTCACTCTGCCACAAGTTCATGAGTCATCTCTCCCACGTCGCTGAGTGAGTAGCAGCCCAGGCTGGCTCCAGTTGAGTTTTCTCCAACCCAGAGAGAACAAGACCGGGAAGAGGCACCCCCACACTAGCCTGAAACTGGTATGTAGAAGCTGACTACTATAGCACCAGGCAGAAACACACTGGTTTTGTTTGCATATTATACTTTAATAATTGTTTTGTTTATTTGTCTTTTTTTCCCTTTACTGGGGGGATTAATGGGTTACAGTCAACAGTAAAATACTATAGTTGGTACATGTGTAACATTCTCAGTTTTCCGCATTACACTCTACCCATGCCTCATTATTTTGCTTTTTCACCAGAACACTGCTCAGTTCTGGCTTCTGATAATAGTCATTTGCAGAACCACTATGCTGTTTCTCCAGCCCTCTATTTCATTTTGAAATAAACTTGTCTTTGAAACCTATAGATGACTCTCATGCTTGAGACTCCGAAGTCCCTGGTGAACCCCCACACCACCATTAGTCAGAGCTGAGTAGTGCTCTGGTTAAAAAGAAGAAGAAAAGAGAAAGAAACCTATAAATGAGGGGCAGTGGTGCATCTCATTGAGCACACATTACCATGCACAAGGACTTAGGTTCAAGCCCCCAGTCAACACCTGCTGAGAGGAAGCTTCACAAATGGTGAAGCAGGGCTACAGGTGCCAGTCTTTCTCTTACCCTCTCTCATTATCTCTCAACTTCTCTCTGTCTTTTTAAATAAGGGGTCACCAGGAGTGGTGAATTCCTTGTGCAGGCACTGAACCCAATTAACAATCCTGGTGGCAGTAGGTAAATAAATAAATAACTTTAAATGTTTCCAATCTCAAAATGTATCAGCCCAACACTGCTCCCATCAAAGCACCAAGATCCCTCCACCAAGGTCCATTCATTCACCTGCCTCTCTCCCCCCCAAACATCATAACTTCCTTTGTTCACCTAAGTTCAGCAGTCTGAATTCAGTCTTTGTTGGGCTTAGCCTGTCTCCCTTGTTATGTTTACCTGCTATGGGTGAGGTCATTCTGTATTTTCATGGTATGAAAACACAAGAAACTGAAGATATACTCAGGCAGACAGGGTGGTGTCTATGAGGAAGGGAATGTCTCTACAGGGGGAGATCCAGAGATCAAGTCTTGAGAAGTGACTCTGGTGGAATCACCCAGGTTCTAGAGATTTGAAAGGGCATCCTTCCTGAGCCTGTCCTTGACCCTGTGTCCAGTGTCATGTAGGAGGTGTTTAGAGCTGGCACGTGACCATTTCAAGTGTTTAGGGAAAAGCTAGGAGGTGAAAGTGAGGCAAGCAAGGGCTAGCTTCTTAGCTGAAGAAAATGCACTTGCAGGGCCAGATGGTGGTGCACCTGATTACAGTATGCAATGTCTAGGTTCAAGCCCCTGGTCCCCACCTGCAGGGGGAAAGCTTCACAGGTCATGGAGCAGTGCTGCAGGTGTCTCTGTCTCTCTCCCTCTCTCTCCTCTCTCAATTTCTTTCTATCTCTATCCAATGTAAACATAAATAAATAAAAAGAAAAGACAAAAGAAATGCAGTTGATGGCCATCTTCTCCTCCTCCTAGCATAATCATGGCTTCGTACCGCTGCCATCAGAGTGGCCTTGGTCGGTGGCCTTAGAATCTGCTCCTTCTGCCCAAGAGTCTGCTGTGAACCCAAACAAGCTGGACCCTCTTTATACAGAAAAGAAAAATAGCCTGTGAAGTTTGTTGCTGTGACTATGGGAAGTCTGACAACTGTAAAGGGCCAGCACCATTGAGTTCAGGGCCCACTCTCCTATGAACATTGAGTCCAGCTGGGTCTGTAAGCATAATAAACACGGCTTCTGCATTACAGCCTCAGGGTGTCCTGGTACTGCCTAAGAATCCGCTAACGAGGAAGCCATGATGTATGTGTCTCTGCCCCATTGCTGGACTGTCCCCAGGTCATGTACTAGGCTTCTAGGACAGGCCTAGTACTTGAGCAGCACAACCATGAACCTGAAAACCCAGATGTGTACCCCCTACAAACAAAAACAAACAAACAAAAATGTGTTTTTGATCCTCTGCTCTGGTCTCACACTTAACCTAACTAGTAATGAGTCGCGCCCCGAAATACCCATGGTGAAGGGGCATCTCCTGTGTCTTTCTAGGATGCTGACCACCAGTGCTTGCATTTGGTTGGTCTATAAACATCATATTGTCATCAGAGAGGTGTCAAGAGTGGACAAAGCCATGGATACCCCACATGAGGACCAAAGTTCAAGCTCTGGCATCTTCCTGTGCCAGAGTGGTGCTCTGGTTCTCCCTCTCTCATTAATACATAAATGAATCTTTTTTAAAAAACCGTGAGCTAACTCTCTAATATAGTGTGCCTGCTTTGCCGTGTGCACAGCCCAGGGTGCAGCCCAGCCCCCACCACACTGGAGGAAGTCTTAGTGCTGTGGTCTCTCCCTCAGTCTCTCTGTGCCTGAAATAGTTGGCTTGACGCAGTGAAGCTCATCATGATATAACAAGGAAAAAGAAAGAAGAAGATAAGAAAAAAAATTAAGTGGTTGGCGAACAAATGAAATGACTGTTCATGATTTAGCTATATTTTAAATTCCATTTATGAAACACACATATATTCTAATGTGTGTGTGTGTGAGAGAGAGAGAGAGAGAGAGAGAGAGATCGAGAGATCGAGAGATCAAAACAGAGAGTGAATGAGATCACAGCACCAAAGGTTCCTTCAATGCAGTGGAGGCTGGGCTCAAACCTGGGTCGTGCATATAAAGTAATGCACTATCCAAGTGAGCTATTTTATTAGCCCTCTCTGAATCTTTTTAGGATCTGATATAGTTTGTAGGTAGAGTGAGTTGTAGCCCCACAGTCTCCATGGCCCCAAGGAAACAAGGTGACAAAGAGGGCAGAGGGGACAGACTATATATAATACATCCAAATGTTGAAGGAATTGCTACAAAACTGGATACACTTGCTACCTGTCAGGGTTGAAATCTGAACACAGCATTAGCTGAGAGTTCCTTTGTGTCACTGGATGACCTATGCAAAAAAGTTGAAGTGCCCTGGAATTGCGAAGTCTTAGGAACACTCTGACAGAATTCCCATCACCTCTTTCACTAGGATCATCTCCCTTGCCGGGCATGTGGACAAAGCCAACATCTGCACATACAAAGAGAACACTGAAGGCATTTAACACACTCGATGACCAACAGGCCAAGAAGTTCAAGGATGAATGAAGTGAGCAAACATTCAAGCCAAGAAACGCACAGCAGACCAGGTATCCTTCTTGGCAGGCACAGAGGCTCTGCTCTCAAAAAATAAGCTCCTTGTTCTTCCCAGACATTTTTTGTAAGCGGGGAGGAAAAAAAAAATCTTGCTGAAAGATGGGAGAATGAAAAGGTCTTTATTACACATGAAAAGAGAAGCGATATTTTAATAACAAGCCCAGATGTGCCCCCACCAATGGGCCATGCTCCCCACTACCACCGGCAGGATGGTGTCAGCACATTCCTGGGGAGGGGCCTGCCCCCGCCTGGCCACATGCTCACAGCTGGTGCCACATACCAGGAGTGGGCTTTAACACGAGGCAGCTGGGATTGGAGAGGTGGGGCAAAGGGGCAGAAAGTACAGGCACTGAGGACTACTGAACACAGACTACAAAGCAGGAGTCAGCGTGCCAATCCTCCTCTCAGCATCGATATGCAGGCTGGCATTTCTTCCTACCTGGGGGAGGACTTAGAAACATTCAAACTCATGTGCCCAGAACAAAGATGCCCTCAAATGACTACAATGTTCTTGGCAACCCAGGAAAAAGAATTATGAGGCATTGGGAACATAAATCAATTCAAAATGAAACATCAGGGGGGGTCGGGCAGTAGTGCAATGAGTTAAGTGCACGTGGCTTGAAGTGCAAGAACCAGCATAGGGATGCCGGTTTGAGCCCCTAGCTTCTCACCTGCAGGGGTGTCGCTTCACAGGTTATGAAGCAGGTCTGCAGGTGTCTATTTTTCTCGCCCCCTCTGTCTTCCCCTCCTCTCTCCATTTCTCTCTGTCCTATCCAATGACAACATCAATGATGACAACAACGGCAACAACAACAAAAGGGTAAATAAAAAATAATAATAAAATAAAAATAAATATCAAAATGAAACATCAGAGCTCCAGTGGCACAATCGGTCAGTGCATGGTACTTATACAAAATGAAACATCAATTCTTTTCTGGTGGTAAAAGTATAGGGCAAGAGTGCCAAGAGATAGCTCATGTGGCAGCACATGGGCATAGCAATGAAGGTGTCCCAGGTCCAAGCCCTGACCCCTTAGGAGAGTGCCACAGCACTGGAATGAGCTCCAGTGCGATGGTGTTTCTCACTCTCTTCCTCTACCTATAAATAAGATACTTACAGATAAAATCTAGATCAGTAAAAAGAGTGAAAGTCTCCTTCCGATACCAAAGGAGACCACCTGGGACCGAAACAAGACATGACTAGAACGACTTCAAGAACCCACCAAATCACCGGTGAGTGCAAACACGTGTGGCTGTGGACAGAGAGGAGCCTAGGGAGAGATTAAGTGGCTGGTAACAGTCTGGCAGTTTATCAGTTGAGACACCACCTCCAGTCTGTTTCACCAACAAGGGGACAGCAGAAGGGAGGAGAGGAGCCCCCTGAAACTCACCAAGTGCAACTCTGAGCCTCCATTGCTACTGCCCTCAGAGTCTGGAGCAGCAGCAGGGAGGCCCTGTGCTGATACCAGGGGACAGAGAAATAACCAGGAAACTCAGGAGGAGATCTATACCTCGGTGGCATAGTGGTGGGGCTGTCTCTTTGCATAACCACTGGATTATCTCTGCCACACCCTACTTTATCTCTTGGTCAGGAGTCAGTGATTAAGCTAAGAAGCCTACTTATAGTTTAAAAGCCCTCAGGCTCCCAGAGCCTACAGGGAAGAAAAAGAACAAAAGAGACTTTAACAGCCACTGTGCTCCAACTCAGGAATTAAAACAATATTGAAACAACAGTTAATATCACCAAACGGTGAACTATTTAATTACCATACTTAGACACAAGTCAATCCAGGCAAGAGTGATCAGTAATTTGAAAAGTACTTAGAGAGGGACCTCACAACATAAAACATAAAATGATTAAAGCAACAAGAAGAAATATTGGAGAAATGAACCAAGACAAGAACCCAGATAAAAGCCCCCCAAAGGGTGAAGCAAAAAATAATGAGGTCAACATCCAAACATTAGTTAAGGAAATAATCACAGGAGTGAGTAAAGAGTTTGAAAGAATTGTCATCAGAAATGCAGAAACAACAAATGAGACTCTGGAAGAAAACACTAATTATCTCAAGGTTATTAGAGAACTGAAAGCTGAAATAGCTGAGCTAAGAGCACAACTAGCTGAACAAGCTAAAAGAGTATCAGAACAGGGTAACAAAATAGATGAATTCCAGAAAAGAGTAGAGGGGAGAAAGAATGGAATAAATGAGGCTGAAGACAGAATTAGCAAGATCGAGGACGAATTAGAGACAACTAAAAAAGAAGTAAGAGATCTCAAAAAGAGATGATGAGATACTGAAAACAACAACAGAGACCTGTGGGATGATTTCAAAAGAAACAATATACGCATTATTGGCTTACCAGAGGAAGAAAGAGAGGGAGAGGAAGAAAGCATTCTTCAGGCCATAATAGCTGAAAACTTCTCTAGTCTAGACAACATCAAATACATAAAGATTCAAGAAGCCCAGAGGGTGCCAAACAGAATTAACCCAGACTTAAAGACACCAAGACACATCATATTTAGAATGGAAAGGAATAAGGATAAAGAAAGGATCCTAAAGGCTACAAGACAAAAACAAAGAGTCACCTACAGAGGAAAACCCATAAGATTAGCAGCAGACTTCTCCACAGAAACACTACAGGCCAGAAGAGAATGGCAAGATATGAGTCAATCAAAAAGACTTAATAATTATTAACATCTATGCACCCAATGAGAAGCCATCTAAATACATCAAACGTCTACTGAAAGAGCAGCAGCAATATATTAACAGCAACACAGTCATAGTAGGGGACTTCAACACCCCACTCTCTCAACTTGACAGATCATCCAGGCAGAAAATCAATAAAGACATAAGGGAGCTAAATGAGGAGATAGATAAACTATAACTATTGGACATTTTCAGAGTCATTCATCCCAAGAAACTGGAATACACATTTTACTCAAGTCCACATGGGTCATTCTCAAGGATAGACCATATGTTAGGCCACAAAGACAGCATCAGCCAATTCAAGAGCATTGAAATCATCCCGAGCATTTTCTCAGACCACAGTGGAATTAAACTAACACTTAACAATCAACAAAAGATTAGTAATAGTCCCAAAATGTGGAAGCTCAACAGTACACTCCTTAACAACTACTGGGTCAAAGAGGAAATCAAGGAAGAAATCAAAATTTTTTGAGAGTTCAATGAAAATGAAGACACAGGCTATCAAAATATTTGGGATACAGCTAAGGCAGTACTGACAGGGAAGTTCATAGCTATACAAGCACACATTAGGAAACAAGAAAATGCACAAATAAACAGCCTAACTGCACATCTTAAAGACCTATGAGAATAAAAACAAAGGAACCCTAAAGCAACCAGAAGGACAGAAATAACTAAAGTTAGGGGATAAATAAGTAACATTGAAAATATGAAAACCATACAAAAGATCGACAAAAGTAAATGTTGTTTCTTTGAAAGCGTGAACAAAATCGACAATCCTTTAGCCAGACTCACAAAACAAAAAAGGGAGAAGACCCAAATAAATTGGATACTAAATGAAAGAGGAGATATCACAACAGACACTGCAGTAATTCAACATATCATGCGAGGCTTCTATGAACAACTATATGCCACCAAGCTAGAGAACCTGGAAGAAATGGACGATTTCCTAGATACCTACCAACTTCCAAAACTAAGTAAAGAGGAAGTGGATAACATGAACAAGCCCATCACATCTAAGGAAATTGAAACAGTTATCAAAAATCTTCCCAAAAATAAAAGTCCTGGACCAGATTGTTTTACAAATGAATTCTACAAAACCGTCAAAGAAAAACTAATACCTCTACTTTTAAAAGTCTTTCAGAAGATTGAAGACACTGGAATACTCCCTGCCAGCTTCTATGAAGCCAACATCACTCTGATACTAAAAGCAGACAGGGACACAACCAAAAAAGAAAACTACAGACCAATATCTTGATGAACATAGATGCGAAAATATTGAACAAAATTCTAGCCAACCGGATACAGCAGTCTATCAAAAAGATTGTTCATCATGACCAAGTGGGGTTTATCCCAGGCATGCAAGGTTGGTTTAATATACGTAAATCAATCATTGTGATCCACCACATCAATAAAAGCAAGACCAAAAACCATATGGTCATATCAATAGATGCAGAGAAAGCCTTTGACAAAGTTCAACATCCCTTTATGATCAAAACACTACAAAAAATGGGAATAGATGGAAAATTCCTGAAGATAGTGGAGTCTATATATAGCAAACACACAGCCAACATCATACTCAATGGTGAAAAACTGGAAGCATTTCCCCTCAGATCAGGAACTAGACAGGGTTGCCCACTATCACTATTACTATTCAACATAGTGTTGAAAGTTCTTGCCAGAGTAATCAGGCAGGAGCAAGGAATTAAAGGGATACAGATTGGAAGAGAAGAAGTCAAACTCTCCCTATTTGCAGATGACATGATAATATACATAGAAAAACCTAAGGAATCCAGCAATTATCTTTTGGATATCATCAGGCAGTAAGGTGTCAGGCTACAAAATTAACATTCAAAAGTCAGTGGCATTCCTCTATGCAAACACTAAGTTAGAAGAAGTTGAAATCCAGAAATCCATTCCTTTTACTATAGCAACAAAAACAATAAAATATCTAGGAAGAAGTGAAAGACTTGTATACTGAAAATTATGAGTCACTACTCAAGGAAATTGAAAAAGACACAAAGAAGTGGAAAGATATTCCATGTTCATGGGTTGGAAGAATTAACATCATCAAAATGAATATACTACCCAGAGCCATCTACAAATTTAATGCTATCCCCATCAAGATCCCAACCACATTTTTTAGGAGAATAGAACAAATGCTACAAATGTTTATCTGGAACCAGAAAAGACCTAGAATTGCCAAAAAAAATCTTGAGAACAAAGAACAGAACCGGAGGCATCACACTCCCAGATCTCAAATTGTATTATAGGGCCATTGTCATCAAAATTGCTTGGTACTGGAACATGAATAGACACACTGACCAGTAGAATAGAATTGAGAGCCCAGAAGTAAGCCCCCACACCTATGGACATCTAATCTTTGACAAAGGTGACCAGACTATTAAGTGGGGGAAAGCAGAGTCTCTTCAACAAATGGTGTTGGAAACAATGGGTTGAAACATGCAGAAGAATGAAACTGAACCACTATATTTCACCAAATACAAAAGTAAATTCCAAGTGGATCAAGGACTTGGATGTTAGACCACAAACTATCAGATACTTAGAGGAAAATATTGGCAGAACTCTTTTCCACATAAATTTTAAAGACATTTACAATGAAATGAATCCAATTACAAAGAAGACTAAGGCAAGTATAAGCCTATGGGACTACATCAAATTAAAAAGCTTCTGCACAGCTAAAGAAACTACTATGCAAACCAAGCAACCCCTCACAGAATGGGAGATCTTTACATGACATACAGACAAGAGGCTAATAACCAGAATATTTAAAGAACTTGCAAATCTCAACAACAAGACAACAAATAACCCCATCCAAAAATGGGGGGAGGACATGGGCAGAATATTTACCACAGAAGAGATCCAAAAGGCCGAGAAACACATGAAAAAATGCTCCAAGTCTCTGATTGTCAGAGAAATGCAAATAAAGACAACAATGAGATACCACTTCCCTCCTGTGAGAATGTCATACATCAGAAAAGGTAACAGCAGCAAATGCTGGAGAGGGTGTGGGGCCAAAGGAAAACCTCCTGCACTGCTGGTGGGAATGTAAATTGGTCCAGCCTCTGTGGAGAACAGTCTGAAGAACTCTCAGAAGGCTAGAAATGGACCTACCTATGATCCTGGAATTCCTCTCCTGGGGATATATCCTAAGGAACCCAACTCACCCATCCAAAAAGATCTGTGTACACATATGTTCTTGGCAGCACAATTTGTAATAACCAAAACCTGGAAGCAACCCAGGTGTCCAACAACAGATGAGTGGCTGAGCAAGTTGTGGTATATATATAATATATATATATTACTCAGCTATAAAAAAATGGTGACTTCACTGTTTTCAGCCGATCTTGGATGGACCTTGAAAAATTCATGTTAAGTGAAATAAATTAGAAACAGAAGGATGAATATGGGATGATATCACTCTCAGGCAGAAGGTGAAAAACAAGATCAGAAAAGAAAACACAAGTAGAACCTGAACTGGAATTGGTGTATTGCACCAAAGTAAAAGACTCTGGGGTGGGTGGGTGGGGAAAATACAGATCCAAGAAGGATGACAGAGGACCTAGTGGGGGTTGTATTGTTATATGG